>NC_137143.1:31453711-31536211 GCF_949319135.1 Squalius cephalus | reverse complement strand
TGTGACATTTATTTTCATTATTTAAATTTCAACGCATTTATACATAATAGTAGGCCTTTGATTTATGTTGAATTTAAGTTTCATTTAAGTTTTAATAAAATAAAATGTTTCTAATTAAACCAATCAAGAACATGTGCGGGTCATATTTTACCCTAAAATAAAAAAATAAAAAAATTTGCACGAAGGACGAATATTATTTGTTCATTTTGGCATTTATTTTGGCAAGTGTTTATACATCTTGGTAGTATTTTTGTTCTGGATTTAATTTATGCTGAATTAAGTTCAATTTAAGGTTTTATAAAATAAAATGGTTGACTCTCATGAAACCTTTCGAAACCATGTTCGGGTCATACCCTAAATCAGAAATAAAAAATGTATTTCTTTGCAGAAATATCTATTATATTTTGCACAAAATTAAGCTTATTTATAGGAAAAATATAATTGAAGTTTCATTTTAAGTTTAATAAAATAAAAGGTTTATTTTTAATAAAAGTTTATCTTTCAAGAACATATGCGGTGCTGCGGTCATAAGAACAGACATAAGAAATTATATTTTTCGCAAAGTCTATTATGTTCTGCAAAAAAGTAGTTTATTTATAGGACAAAAATGCATGCAAGTGTTTTAAGTGTTACGTTTATTGTTATGAAAAATGTAAATACTTCATTTTAAGTATTATAGTATTATATTCATATTAAAACTATTTTAAATTTTTATATGAAATATACATTTTCAAAAACATTCTTTACTCTAAAACTGAGAAATCAAAGCCATATATCTAAACAAGTTGTGTTCAAAATTTGAGCTTGATATCTCAAAATGAATGGGAGATGAATTTCATCTAGTGGACACTTTTGGTACTGCAGCCAAACAACATCTGACTGAAAGCTCATTTTTTCAGGACCATTTAACCTGTTCGAATCATATCCATGATTTTTTTTGTCTTCACACAGCAAGTGCCAAATCTTTACCAAGTTTCGTACCATTCCGATAAATAAAAAAATAAAACATTTTTAAAATTTTCGGCCAAAAATGACCGCAGAGCACTAGCAGTTGATGAAATGCACTGAGCTGATCATGTTTTCTCCTTTCTTGATCCCACAGACGAGTCTCTGACCTCCAAAACCAGCCTGTTTTTCGTGATCTCCAACGAGGGCAACCAGAACCTGCACGTGTCCCAGGCGAACCTGTGGTTATACTTCAAACTCCTGCCTAATGTTTTGGAGAAGGGCTCTCGGAGGAAGATCACGGTCAAGGTTTACTCGCAGGAGCCGGGTGTCGGGAGCAAGTGGAACTTGGTGGAGAAGCGCGTGGATCTTAAACGCAGCGGCTGGCACACTTTTCCGTTGACGGACGCCGTGCAGATGGTTTTCTCCAAGGGCGATCGCCGGCAAAACCTGGACGTTCGGTGCGAGGGATGCGACAAGATGGGAATCGTGCCTGTTTTGGTGAACACAAACGACGAGTCTCACCGCCCCTTCCTGGTTGTTCAAGCGAGAGCTTCGGACAACAAACATCGCATCCGAAAACGAGGCCTAGAATGCGACGGGAGCAGTAGCTTGTGTTGCCGACAACAGTTTTACATCGATTTCCGCCTCATCGGCTGGAACGATTGGATCATCGCCCCGTCTGGGTACTTTGGGAATTATTGCGAAGGGAATTGTCCCGCGTACATGGCCGGGGTTCCCGGATCGGCTTCGTCCTTCCACACCGCTGTGGTGAACCAATACCGCATGCGGGGAATGAGTCCAGGATCCATGAACTCCTGCTGCATCCCGACCAAACTGAGCACCATGTCGATGCTGTACTTCGACGACGAATACAACATCGTGAAACGGGACGTTCCCAACATGATCGTCGAGGAGTGCGGCTGCGCTTGAGAAAAAAACACGGACCTGAAAATATTCTAAAAATATCATAGCGAGAACGTAATATTTATGACTTAAATGAGTAGTTCACTTCAGAATTAAATGATAATGATAATTTCCTGATAATTTACTTACCCCCATATCATCCAAGATTCATGTCTTTCTTTCTTCAGTCGAAAAGAAATTAAGGTTTTTGAGGAAAAGATTTCAGGATTTTTCTCCATATAGTGGACTTCAATGGGGTCCAACGGTTTGAAGGTCCAAATGTGAGTTTTAATGCAGCTTTAAAGGCTTTACATGATGCCAGATGATGAATAAGAGTCTTATCTAGCCAAACCATCAGCTATTTTCTATTAAAAATAAACATTTATATACTTTTTAACCACAAATGCTCGTCTTGCACGGCCACGACTTCACGCATTATGTAATCACGTTGCGTAACATAGGCGGAAAATGTAGTGTTGGGCGAAAAACTTTTCTCCTCCAACTTCAAAATCGCCCGACATCGTTGTTTTACCTTTAATTTATTTATTTATTTATTTTTGTAAATGGCGTTTGGCTTTGTAAACACTAGATCTATACTTCCGCCTTCGTCACGCGTGACCTTTCAACGCGCAATGTGTGGCACATCACGGCACAGACCAGCATTTGTGGTTAAAAAGTATATAAATATTTTTTTTTTTATAATAAAATGTCAGCTGGTTTGTCTAGATAAGACTCTTATTCATCGGCTGGGATCGTGTCGAGACTTTGAAGCTGCACTGAAACTGATATTTAAACCTTCAAACTGTTGGACCCCATTGAAGTCACTATATGGAGAAAAATCCTGGAATGTTTTCCTCAAAAACCTTAGTTTCTTTTCGACCGAAGAAAGAAAGACATGAACATCTTGGAAGACATGGGGGTGAGTAAATTATCAGGAAGTTTTAGTTCTGACGTGGACTAATCCTTTAAGGTGCGGTCTAATATCATGTGCAAAAACGGTCAACTGTCAAGAGCAAAATCTCGAAATTTCGCTGAGCAACAAATACATGTGACCGCGTCTTTATCCATGCTCACACATCCACATTCAAACACACACCCCAACTCTTCCACGCATCTTTGTACATATATTTATGTATGTTCTTTAACCATCGAGTGATTTAGTTCCTGTCTACAGGTTTGTACGATTCCCTCAGCTTTCACATCAAAGCGATGGGAACGTCTTTAGCTCTCTTGAAATAATGGAACAAACTGAAAGAGGTGATCTTAAAGACATTTATATCCATGTACCTGCCCAGAACTGAATCGAAAAGCACTGACCATCTTCTCAAAACAACGTCAGCACTTCCCACAATGAGTGACAACCAATCCATTCCAGAGCGTCCGTCGCGAACATCTGCAACAAAACGTTCGGGGTTTCTCGACAGACACGAGTTCTATTCATAAGTCATGAGGCATGTCTTTTTGTGTCTCGGGAACCTGATTATTCATGCAACAAGCCGAAGACGCACTGAACGGCGTGTGCAAACTAACGGCGCCCTTGAAAAACACGCTTCTAAAACACCAGTGAATCAAGCGATCTCATGGTGCAGCATAGCACTTGCAAAAAAAAAAAAACAAAAAAAAAAAAAAAATTTGTAAATGCACAATATAAAGCACTTCGCCTTCGAAGGTACCAAGTGGTTCACAATTCTTCTGAAATAAGTGCCGCACAAGCTATGCAATGTATAGTAGTGACCTACACCGGATGACCCACACTATAGCTACTTGTTATGAACTGTTTTCAATACTTGAAATGTAAACTTTCGCTTCCTTCTCTGAGCGGATGGTTGTTACAATGTTTGCACTGAAGTTGCATTATTAGTAAAGAAGAAGAAAAAAACCTGCCATTGAAAAAAGAAAGTTATTTTTATAGAAGCAATTAAATGCTGTTCAAATGTATTATACCGAATTATGGAACCAAAGAGGCCAAGACTTTAGCTATTGTGAGACGAAGAGGCCATCGGATTCTTTTGTAAGATACTTTTTAAATGCGCAAGAGGCCTAAACGATGTATCAGGGTACAATAGAATGGATTCCATTTCCAAGTTGTTTTTTTGTACAGTAGATAAATTGAATATTTCATATTTTTCCATCAATTTTAATTGTCTTTTTTTTTGTTGCCAGTTTTCTATTTAATACTTCTAGCATCTATTCCGGAATCATTTAGAGTCAAATACATGCCATCTCTGTACAGCTTATGTAAGATAAAAATGCTTTTAAATATTTTGTTCTTTGTAACTATTATGAAATAAATTTCTTATTCTGCATCAAGACTGACTGCCTTGTGTGACATTTACATTCATGCATGTTGCGGACACTTTTATCCACAGCGATACACTTTATCAGTTCATGCATTCCCTGGGAATCGAATGCATTACCTTGGTGTTGCTGAACTGAGGTTTCGATTTCCAGGAAATGCATGCACTTTTGTGTTCGAATTTTAAGAAATATACTGTGTGTGCTAAAGCAAGCCTCACTATAGTTGCACAAACCTTTAACCCTGAATATTAATCTGCAGTGTGTATTTTGCATGGTTTGCGCTAAATAAATGCTGTTCTTTTGAACTTTAGTCACCAAAGAAAACTGACAAAAATGTATCCACAAAAAATATTAAGCAGCACAACTCTTTTAACACTGATAATAATAAGAGTCATTATTAATAATTGAGCACCAAATAATAAATTGAGCAGCAAATCATCATATTAGAGTGATTTCTGAAGGATCATGTGACACTGAAGACTGGAGTAATGATGCTGAAAATTCAGCTTTGATCACAGGAATAAATTACACTTTACTATATATTCACATCGAAAAAAATCTATTTTAAATGGTAATAATATTTCACTTTTATTACTGTATTTTTGATCAAATTAATGCAGCCATGGTGAGCAGAAGAGACTTCTCAAGCTGTAAAATGATCTGAAAATCTTCCAGTCAGCTACAACTCTAAAATCTAATATTGCACCGTTTGATATGAGACACACGAGAACCAATGTTTGATATCATTGACGTCCCAACTGTACTATTGACATCACGTTTTGAGAGGGACAAGGGAGAAGACTAGAAATATAGTGCACAAGACTGGACTCATGCTGTCTTTCTTGTTTTTTGTCCTTTATGAACAACCATTAGAAAGTAAATGATAAACTGTCATGTTGTGACAGATTTTCAACTCAAACCCTAAACTAAACGCCACTGACCATGTCATTTTAAAGCTCCGAACATCCCAGATCCGTCAACACTGCGATTATGTGCACATTAGTGTGTCTGTCGCGGGAGAATGTGTGTGTTTGTCAGCCAAATGACATGTTTTGGAAAAACACACAACCTCTCAATCTGGGAATTATGCTGTTAATCACTGTGAGAAAGCAGAGAGAGATGCATGTGTAGACATCAGATCAGAGCTGAGAAAGCCTGAATCTGACACTATTATAATAATAATAATGAAAAGAACAAAACACTGAATTATATGTACAGTATGTACAAGTGTGCATAATTATATACACTACTGGTCAAAAGTTTGGGGTTGGTCATTTTTTTTTTTATATTTTTGAATAAAAGTCTCTTCTACATTTATTTGACTAAAAATACAGCAAAAACAGTGAAATATTATTACAATTTTATACAACTGTTTATATAAATGTAATTTATTCCTGTGATGCAAACTGCATTTTTCATGTCTTTAGTGTCACATGGTTTTTCAGAAATCATTCTAATATGCTGACTTGCTGCTGAATTATTATCAATTACTGGTTCTCAATTATTAATAATGGTTGTTATTATTATCAGTGTTGAAAACAGCTGCTTAATATTTTTGTGGAAACTGTGATTCATCTTGCTTTTCAGGATTCTTTGATGAATAGAAAGTTCAAGAGAACAGCATTTATTTGAAACATAATCTTTTGTAACATTATAAATGTCTTTACTGATCAATTTAATGTGTCCTTACTAATTTATTTAAAAAAAAAATCTGACTCCAAACTTTTGAATCCGCAGAAATATGCAACAGTTTTTAACATTGATAATCATAAATGTTTCTTGAGCATCAAATCATCATATTAGAGTGATTTCTGAAGGATCATGTGACACTGAAGACTGGAGTAATGATGCTGAAAATTCAGCTTTGATCACAGGAATAAATTACACTTTACTATATATTCATATAGAAAACAGCTGATTTAAACTATAATAATATTTCACAGTTTTTACTGTATTTTTGATCAAGTAAATGCAGCCTTGGTGAGCAGTAGAGACTTATTTAATAAGTCTATAGATACACACTCATACGAGTGTGTATATAATTATACACACTCATACATCCACATAATTTCACAAACTTTTGACTGGTAGTGTACATGAAATGAACTGCCTGAAAAATCCGACACAAGTCTCACGCACAAACACTTCATCATAATATCTGAGCTGCAAAAGCACAATAACACCGAATGATGTGGACAGAGTTTGACAGTCCTGTTCCAGCACTCGTACAAAACAACACAGAGACTCGAATGTGATGTGAAAACACACGTTTCCCTCCAAACATTATTTTACAGGCTTGAAGCTTCAGTTCTCGCCTCTCGTCTCAAACACAAAGAGAAACAGTGTGGAAAAGATCATGTGAGAGCAAAACACAAAACTCATAGACGATACCAAATATGGTGAGTGATCTGGACTGAAATTCATAAACCAGTCAGACGAACAAATCATCTCGATGTAACGAGTGACTGTAAAACAATCAATGAACCGAAGCTCAATGAACTGATGCTGCTAATAAATGTCTCGGCAGCCGAACACAGTTTGTTTGTCGTTGGGCGACTGTGTTCTGTAAAACACTCCAGAAATTTTTCATCCTTGTGAGTTTGCGGAAGGGAATTTCTGGAATGTTCCACTTCAGTAATCAAAATATGTTGATCGCAGATATTTTTACCCACCGCATCAGGAGACATTAATACTGAAAAAGGCCAGAATCCGTCTCAGGAGTTCAAGGACTCGTTTCTGTCATCATTTACTCACCCAAAACCTGTATGATTTATGTCTTCTGGAAAACACAGAATCAGGTGTTAGGCAGAACGTCAAATCAAAATTATACAGACCACACACACACACACACACACACACACACACACACACACACACACACAAAAACTCTATAAAAGCATCGTAACTAATGCTAATTGGCAAGTCATATGAAAGACGCATGAGGAAAATAAACATTTTAGTTATTTACCGATGATCTTTTAAATCTCATTTGCAGTACATTCAAAGTAATGCATGAGAATGGTGAATCAATTACATCTTATCTACATTTAATTGAACATATTATGACTTAAAGTCCCCCTGTAGTCAATAATTTTAACTCTTAAAACTCATCTTTGATCACCAAAATTACATATTTCAAGTTTTCCTTGAAAAAAAACTATGCCTTAAAATATCTTGAATGTAACTCGACACCCTTGCCTCATTTAGTATGCTTGGTTCTTTGAATATGCAAATGAGCCCCGCCTCCACTCACTCACTCACTCAGCTCAGAGATCCACTGGTTGACGATCACACGTTGATCTGATTGGTTACAAGGTAGTTTGTGACGTCAGAAACACCAGCGATTTCAAAGTGTGTTTTTGAGACTGTCTTTGGTTCACTGCAGTTTTAAGGAGGAAATACTCAGCAATGCTGTCGACTTATGAATTTACACATGGTTTGTCTTAAAGCAGATTAAAAACACCACATAGACACATAAACAACATTAAAAGCTGGATTAAAGTTTTGTTTTTAAATATGTATGTAATAAATACTGTAGAAGTATTGTTCATTCATGTTAACTAACTAATGTTAACTAATGAAACCTTATTGTAAAGTGTTATCGTATTTATTGATGCTATGAATGAGCTTTTATTTTTATATTCTCAGTTTTAATTTTATGTAAATTTTAATGTAAATTCACCATTCGCCAAATTTTGCATAGCTTGATTTTAAAGTTTTTTAAGTTTCAGTCATTTCAGTACTTCAACACACTTATTTCAGTCAGTTGCCAATGCAAGTTTAAGTTCATTTAATATTTATATTTTATTTCAATTACAAATCCATCATATCATGAGTTGCAATAACGTACACAAGTTGTCTGCACTAATTTAACGTTTTTTTTTTGTCCTTTTTTTTCTTTCTTTTACCTAAAATCAGCATCTACTGTAATTGCATTGAAATTGCAAAATGGTTTAATCTACGTGAGCGAGAGTAAACGATGACAGACTTTCTAAACGATGACAGAATGTTTGTTTTGGGATGAACAATGCATCTACGGTTTGGATATGACAATGCAAACGACCCGTTTGTTCAAACACACACACGTCCCCCTCGGAGTAAATCCAGTATAAACTCAAGATCACTTCCATCTCTTTCCACCCGCGGTGAAGAACGAATGGCTTGTCATTCTGACGCTCCTCTTACAACAAACACAGCACTCGTGGGCCCCGTACCCTCATCTATCACTCGACATGTAGATGGTCAAAGCACTTCTGACGTGCCGCCCCACAAACACATGTTTTCCCACAGAACCAAAATCAGTTCCATCCTTTCTCATGATGTCAAGGGGGAAGTACACAAAAACCCTCGGCTCGTCCTAAAAGAAGAGCAATTACAGATGGTACTTGGTAACATTTCAGTTTAGCCTGTGGTCATATCATATTCTGACATGTTATATAAAACACACTTGAAAATGCATTCGCACGAAACCAAGATATTGCCTTTCGGGGTCAAGATGAGACGAACATCTCAGCCCACAATAAACAAATATTGGCCAACAAAGACAAGCTCTTTGCGTCTCTCCGTTCATTGTGTGTCGATATCAGGTGCATTTCAGCAGCTTGTCGCATTATCCCGAGGGAAAGAATAAAGACAGATTTCTTTTGGAAGTGACAGCGGTTTTATGAAGGAACACAAAAGATGGACTTGGCATATCATTCCGCTTAATCCCATAGAAGAGGGATTCGGGTCCTATTCAAGTCTTGTCACTTTAGTGTTGGGATACTATCAAACTGAACAGGTGGATTTCATATAGAGGCCAAACCAGGGCCCCTCATTGTCATAACCGCTGGCAGGGCCCCACGCCGATCCATATGTCATCTCTTCCTGTTTATTCTGAAACGCCACTGAGGAGACACGGAGAAACTTTGAAGATTTTGTGTATTATGCTGTACATATTGTATACGGCACCGCCGGCTCAACCGATGGTGTCAGTTACAGCAGAACGATGCATTTGTACAAACAATTGCAGGCGGGGGAAAGTGTTTGGGAAACCTGTTTGGAAACAGTAATGGGTGTGTTTATTACGGTAAGCATCAGAATTGCGAGTGATATTCGAACAAACATTTAAAACTAAAGCGCCTTTCTATTATCTCTGATATGAATGTCGCATTTCGTGTCGAAGTCGCGTAGAAACTTTCAAACTGGTCGTGAAGGAGCCGGAATAATGAATGAATTATGTATGTATGAATACAAAACAAACACCAATATGTTAGAAAGAAATGCATAGTAGGCTTTCCAGGGCTAATCGATGCACATAATTATGTAATAAATAAAAAATATATATATGAATATATCATTTTAATAATAAATAATATTATTATTTAAATGAATTAATATAATACACTACCAGTCAAAAGTTTAGAAAATTTAAAAGAAAAGTCTCTTCTGCTCACATAAGGCTGCATTTATTTGATCAAAGAAAGTAAAACCAGTGAAATATTGTCAAATATTATTGCAATTTAAAAGAACTATTTTTATTGTAACATTGTAAAATGTTATTTATTTATTTCTGTGATCAAAGCTGAATTTTCAGCATCGTTCTTCAGTCACATGGTACTTAAGTGAAAAAAACTTCATCATAACCCACTCAAAATTTTACAAAAATATTGTTTAAAAAATTGTCTTAGTGCAAAAACATTATTTTTATCGCTCCATAAATCAGAAAATACTATCAACAGCCAGAAAAAAACAACACATTTTATGTTGAAATTAATAACATGTTATATAAATTATATAAATCGGGCGAATGATATATGAACAAACCTTCAGAATATAGATAGGAATAAAACTGTAAAGTTTGGTGTGTGTAAAGCGGATTAAGAGGAGATTTCTGACTTTAAAGATATGTGTTGTGATTGAAATCTACAAATAAAATGCAATAAATTAACACTTAAATGTGTATTTTGGATGTTTACTTTCCACTAGTCTGAAAGAAGACATATGGAAGCAAATCTCACAAATTACCAGTGCATGAAAAACTATGAATGAAGCGAGAATCTCGCCTTAAAACTACTCATGTGTCATTTAAATGTCATTTAAAATTCATATTTTTGTCTCTAAAAAGCAAATCTGCATAGCGACTGCCTTGCACTGTGGTGACATCTTTCCATGCCCAAGCACCACTCACATTTTCAGATTTTCCTCAAATTCAGTAATATTTGCATTTGTTAGTTGGTGCAGTCAAAGAGAAAGTGTTTATGTTGTTTCTGGTAGGACACGGCTTCAACATTTCAATGCCCAACTAAAAAACAGCATGTGTTACTCGCAGGAACCTGGAGTGAAAGGCTTCGCGAGGACAGAAGTGTCCCTGTGTGCGTCAGGGTTCAGGAACGCCACTTCAGCCCTCGTGACTCGAGTGTTAGCCGTCCTGTCATAGCGGGCCGTCTGGACAGAAACACGACTCGAGAGGCTGATAACACCGGGTGAGACACCAGACGCCATGTCTTCAGCTCCTGAAAATAACCTGAGGGGCCCCGGCACTGAGACGGGGCCGTCACATAAACAAACCGTCTCATACAGCGGGTAAACACAGCCCAGGAAACACTGAGAAACATCCGTACGAGTTTTACAGACAGACTCCTTATACTCAAATCCGCATCTGAAATTAAGTCTTAGAGACAAAAATATTAATTTTAGAAGACACACTACAGAATACAGTTCAACTGCAGGTAAAACACTTATTTTAGCACATCCGTCATTGGCAGGTGAAGCAGGTGTTAAAGTATTTAGGGAATAAGTACATTAACTCTTTCCCCGCCATTGACGGAATTTTCCAGCTATCCGTGTTTTCAGTGTTATACTGTAGGGGGCGCTATTACACATCTATTACACACAGAGTTCAGAATCTCCTGATCAAAACACAGGAGAAGAAGAAGCAGAAACAAGTGATTGCTGACGCACACGTAAAATAACACGATCATCAAACATTAAACCGCATTTAAATTGGTTCTGCGCACAAACAATCTTACCGAACGCTCTTTTTTTTTTTTTTTTTTTTGAGATATCAACCTCAAATTTGGAACACAACTTGTTTAGATTTTAGACTTTGATTTTCTCACAGTCTTCGAGTAAAACATATTCTGAAAAATATATATTTCCAAGAAAAATTGAAAATTGTATTTTTGTGCATTTTTCATAACAATAAATTTTAAATTTTATACCTTTTTTCACTTCAGCAATAATCGGCCAAGTGTCATCTTTTAAAAAAGACAAAACTGAAGTCTGTGCTCTAAAGCATTCAAGACGGTTTAAGTTTGAATTTTTTAGTTTTCAAGTCTATGCTCAATAAGTGAATAAATGGATTATAACTAATGCATAAATGTAATTTTGTAGCATAAAATCCCCTAAAAATACAAAATATTAAATAAAAACATCGACCGACACGTGAACAGCGACAGTGTTACATGTCTGTTTGTTTTTGGACTTCCTTATGGGTTCATTTAGTTCAGTTTCACGCCACTCCTTGTTTCTATGATCACCGTCTTCATTAGTTAATTTGGTTCAGCTGTGTTGTGTTTGTCAGTTAACACGCTACGTTAGACATCTCACCCTCTCCGTTTTCAATAATAACATCGTGCACACCTGTCAGTTTTCAGAAGAGTGTTCGTTTACACGAACCCGTGTATATATGCCGTCAAGAGCATGCCAAACCTGTAGGTGGCAGTGTAACGAGAAGCTCAAGCCCACGTTAGCCAATCAGAATCACGAAAATAGCAACAACAGCGACGAATCACTTCCTCTTGCTCTTTTGAACAAGGTCGCACTTTTGACACAGGCGCAAGTCCTCAGTTTTTCTCAGTTTACATGCAAACATGCAAACGAAGTTTTTACAAAGAATCGTTTTCCGAGGCAAATTCTCTGTTTGCGTGTAAACGAAGGACACAAACGAAGGGAAATGTCTCCGTTTTCCCAAATAACCATGTACATGTAAACGGGGCCTCAGTTCTCTCCCTGTTTGTCACTATGGTTACTAATTGATATGAGTGCCCTGTTCAGGTGTGTCTTGTCTATTATCTCGTTTGCCCATGCATTTAAGCCCTCTTGCATTATTTCAGGTCTCACTGGTTGTATGTTTCCTTGTTTAAAGCTGCAATCTGTAGTGTTTCCTCTTTGTCGCCATCTCTGTTCGAAATCTGCAATTGCAGTTATTTGCAGAATTATCAACTTTACGTGCGTTGTGCCTCGGCACGGCACAGAGCGGATGAATCCAATGTTTTGAGGAGAATGTGCGACTCTCAGTCGCCGCCGGTGTGGATACTGGCATTAGCAATCACAGATTCTACTTTTTGGGAAGTATGACCAACATAAGAATTTTCACCGGAAATTGTCGTCTGTAACGTCCACTTTTGTTCTGACCAACTAAGGGGAAAAAAGCATTGCAGTAAATCACGCTGATTAAATCTAACGATCACTCATCATATCACGTCAAACCGTGCAAATGATACTTTATTCTCAAATTGTTAATGTTAACAACATCAGCATTGCGTGACTACATTTAATGCACTTCCGATATTATCCTTGTTTCCGTATGGGCCGGTTGCAGTCTCTCTTTTTCTCCGAAGTCTTTCGCGTTTTACAGCGGGTGAATCTCCTGGTGATTGTCGTTTGAACCTTTCTGGATCCGCCATCAAATCGATAAGTTTAATTATATCAAGTGCTGTGAGAAAAGGCTATAAATCTCCAGCATCCTCACACTCATCGCCGACTAGCCGAGACTCTTCTTTATGTGGACAGATGTGACGTAATGATGCAAAGACATACTTGTACTTGCTCACAAATTTATTTTGGATAATTTTTAACCCAAAAAAGCTACGGACTGCAGCTTTAAGTGCTGAATTAAAGTCTCCTATAGAATCTCGTTGTCGTGCGCTTGATTACTGCCACCATGTCCGTAACAGCCAGAGGGTTAAAAACATATTTAATTAAAAAAAAAAATATCTATAATTCTTAAGGATACAGTTTTGTATTGTGTCTCTTATTATCAAAGGTGCAGTTTGGCAGAATTTCACTTTATGTCTCCTACCTCGACTTTCTAAGTTTCACTTTACAATAAATTAACAAAAAGTAATGAACGTTTTTTTTATAAGAATCATAATTTAAATTCATTTGATACTGATGAGCATAATTTAATGAGCATACAAACAACCACTGCCCTCATTCCCATCCCATCGAGTATTTATCGGCGTTTCCACCATTCCTTGAACGCACAGGCGCACCAGCGGCGTTTAGGTACACGGGTCACTCGCGGGATCTGGACAAAGGCTCTTGTTTTATATTGTTTTATATTGTGCCACCAAAAGGTCCAGATGGTTTGGTGCTGCTCCTGAGGATCCCGGCCCGTTTCAGACGCTGGGTTTCCGTTGCATTACAAAGCGGCCCCTTCCCTTCATGCATATTCATGAGGACAGCATGCTTGTTAGGAGTGACGACCACCTCCCATCATTTGAATATTCATAATAAGCACGGCTCGGGAAAAGGGTGACGTCTGTGTGCGCCTCATGAATATTCATAGGAAACTGCCCAAAGGTTTAGGACTCTGAGTTTTGTGCAAACAAATTTCACGGTACATCTGCAGAAGACACACCTCCTCCAGCACAGATAATGAGGATGATTCAGAGAGACTGCGGCAGATGCCGTTCTATTGAGAGGATTATGACCAGTCATAATAAAACACTTATTGGGGATTTATACAACAACAGCAATTTGAGAAGTTTCAAATCAAGCATGGCGTAATGCTTTTCAAAGTTGAAGAGCAGGAAAACGCAGGCCAGCTATTTCACTGGTAATTAAACACCGATAAAGAGACACGTTCAGATCAGTCTTTCGGACGGGTGGTCGCTTTGTGGATCCGCTACAATAACATTGCATTAATTTCTTGCACGTTATTTTGGGGCGAATGACAATACCGATCGATCCGAGAGCAGCCGAACTCAAGAACCGCAGCAGTTCTGCTGGGAAGAGCTGTAAATCCTAGATCAAATGTCAGACGAGAGCGCTGGTGAAAATTACGGCCTGAAAAATTGGGTCAAAAAAACAAAGGATTACTCCAAAATTATTCATCCCCTGCAGCATTTGTGGTATGCCTCTGATCTCGCCATAAGCACAGCCGCGTACGGCTAAATTATCATATTTGGCTTACATTACACATCCAAGTTTGGATTCAAGGAGACCCTGAAATGAACGGTAATATCAAACAGATTTGAGTGACTAAAACAAAATATTACACAATATTGTTTGGAATCTGGGTTATTTTGAATAGAGCTTGACATGCATTCTCTAATATGACATTTATAAAAAGTATTAAATATTACATCTATTTCCAGTGTGCATTAATGCATATGATAGACACTTTCATCCAAAGTGACTTAGGGTGCAATTAAGGCTTTACCCATCTTGAAATTCATTAGGAGACATAAAAATGGAAAGAAAAAAGAACTTTGCTTGATGCATCATTTGCTCTTGGTAGCAAATATGCTTTTAGTAATGCTTTACAATAAGGTCCGATTGGTTAACAATAATTAATGCATTTAATAACAACTAACAATTAGCAATACAGCGTTTATTAATATTTCTTAATGTAAATTCATGTTAGCGCAGGTCTATTAAATAATATTAAAAGATTGATTTTAACAATGTATTCGTAATAGTTGCTTTAGAAGTAATTCCCTTGTTAATGTTAACTAGTAATTAATGTGAATAAATGGAACCTTACTGTAAAGTGTGACACAAATATTTGAGTTTATTTGCAGCTTGTAGATGTTGGAATTCTCTAGGCAAATCTTTGAGACATAATTGAGATTTTGGGGGTATTTTTTTAAATAAAAGCTGAAAATGAAAACTGAAAAGCTGAAAACCTTCACAAAAATATAAGATCAATGAGATATTGCAAACATAAGTTTTTACATTGCTATAACTCATCAAAATATGTTCAGCAATACAAGTTATACAAGAATCAACTCGTTTTTTAAGTCAGTTTATTGTAACTTAAGTTGAAATGACTTAAAGTTCCCCTGTAGTCAATCATTTTATCCCTTAAAATTCATTTTTGATCACCAAAATGACATATTTAAACGTTTTTTCCTTGAAAAAAAGTCATCATGCCTTAAAATATCTTGAATGTAACTCGACACCCTTGCCTCATTTAGTATGCGTGGTTCTATGAATATGCAAATGAGCCCCGCCTCCACTCACTCACTCAGCTCAGAGATCCACTGGTTGACGATCACACGTTGATCTGATTGGTTACAAGGTAGTTTGTGATGTCAGAAACACCAGCGATTTCAAAGCGTGTTTTTGAGACTGTCTTTGGTTCACTGCAGTTTTAAGGAGGAAATACTCAGCAATGCTGTCGACTTATGAATTTACACATGCTTTGTCTTAAAGCAGATTAAAAACACCACATAGACACATAAACAACATTAAAAGCTGGATTTTCACCACAGGGGGACTTTAAACATCCAAGTTGATTGTACATTTGATTGTAATTAAATTTAAGGCAGCAAGTGGTTTTTCTACAGAGTTTCCATTGCACAAAAGGTTCTTTATAACCTAAAATGATTTCCACACTACTGTGAAAATCTAAATTTGTAACCTTTATATGTAGAAAACACATTTTTGGTTCCCTAAATAATAGTTTTCATTGAACAGTTCTTTAAAGAACCATCGTTTTCTTAATGTGAAGAACATTTAAAAAATCTAAATGCTCATTAAATCAAATTTTTTTGTAGACTGGAAAGATTCCATGGAAGTTAAAAGTTCTGGAACCATCAATGCAAATAAAGAACCTTTATTTATTTATAGAAGAACCATCTAAGAAGCAAAAGCCTCAACTTCATCACTAATCAAAAAAAAAAAAAAAAAAAAAAAGAGAGATTTACTGCTAAAGACATCTCAGCTGTGAGTTTCTGTGCCTTTCTTCTCCAGTACAGAATGTATTGAGCTTGTAGGTCAGTCCCACATGACTATTCTCGGTTCAAGACTACACACATCCTAATCTACCAGCATGAGTGACTTCATCAGTCAAGAAGGCGGCGGCGCAGAAGATGCCAAACATCTATCATTACGAGGGTTTAAGTAAAGCCGTGGTGGGAATACGAAACACTCTCAGCCTCTTAAAGGGATTTGTGAATTAGTGGCTAAACGTTTGCTTTCCTAAAAGGCACGTCCAAAAGCTCTTTTAAGCAAATGCACGTTCACGAATCGACGTCTGAGAGATCAACCGGGAGCTCTGGCTTTGATTATGAGGGATTCATGACAGAGATGGAACGCTAAAGTCTTATTTTACATGTCTAATGAAGGAGAAAAAGGAACAACAACAAGTCTTTGACTGCCAATCGTGTTTCATCCCCTTTTCCAGCCGCGCTGTTGTTATCCGTCCAACCAAAATTCTCATTAATTGGTTTCTGGCCGACAAAACGAGATTGCATCCTTCCAGCTCCTGCTTTCTACATCTCTTATATATATTTGCATAACTAATTGTTCGCCGTAGCGGGCCAGAACGCTCGAGCCAAAATCCCATGCAGTCATTTAACCTCGTTCGAGTCAGAGTTCCTGATCGCGGACTGACCTGGTAATTGCACGTGCAGAATAAAAGCGCATGGCACCGATTCAACCAGCCGCCTGTTAATGGTGCCGTTGTTTGTAAACTGATTTCACTGAGGGTTCATTACTGGATGGACTCGCAGCTTGTGTTCATACTAAATTAGCCGACATTCACATCGCAGATACTGCAACATAAACAAATATTGGCAAGCGAGCCGCGGGACCAGTCGTCTGGCTAATCTTTTCCTCGCGACTCTTTTCCAACAAGTAAGATATAGAGCGAATCGCCAAACATATGATGCACGTATCTTCCTGTAAAGCTTTCTGAATGTGCGTGTCAGTGTTTAAAGAAGACACAAAGCTGTGGATCGGGGTTTGATGCTTGCTGATGGACACAATCAAGAGATGCGCCGAGGGGCCCCTAGGGGCCTCCCGCTGAGTCTGTGTACTTATTCGTAGGCGCTAACACAGTGGGCCAGTGTCTCTCCCAGCAGCTGTGTTCATCCTCGAGTGTTTAGAGAGGCTTAACGCTGTCCATCAGGCCTTAATGTCCAGCGCAGCGGGCAGGACCAGGCCATTCAGACCACAAACTGACCAACCAATCCATCCGTCTTCAGCACCGCGTCTGAATGAACCCGCTTCACAATGATCAAGATGGACGACTGCCAAGAAGCGAGCTTTCAGCGTACAGAAAATGATCTAATTATTCAGGAGATTCAACAGTGATGCTCTTAATCTGTGAGGAATCAGATAACATCATTTTGATGGAGAAAAGTCGGCCGATTAATCTTTCCGTGGGACGCCCTGGTCGTATGAGAACGGTTGCTTATGGGCACGCAGTTTTCGAGCCAATCGGATGAGCTGTAAATGTCATGTGATCACTCTAGAGCTTAAAAAAAGTCACAGATCACAAGCAATCGCTTGGTATAAATGTGCGGTATTCAATTAACAACATCGCGATTCATGTTTTTCAGTCCCCAAGTTTAAGAAATTTAATTGAATGATTTTTTGTTATACCATTTAAGATATAGTATATGAATTTAAGACTTCGAGAACCCGCAGTGACCCTGGAATGAATTAAATCTGGAATACGAAACCCAGTTCTCAGTTTTCGGTTTGTGGCATAAATGAACCTTGTATCCTGGCAAAAGGTCTTCCATCAGTTTGTATATGTTTCACTGACTGGTTAATGTATATAACCAGTCACAGAAGTGGCTAACCATCAATCATATTGAAGTTAAATGTCAAGCTGCATAAATATGGATAAAGTTTCAATTTACCAACAGAGGCAAATAGGCAGAACCGTGAAGAGAACCACCTGATAGAAGCAATTGTGTTTCCTCAAGCTCGTTCTTCCAATCAGTGCTGACGGCTCGGATGTGAAAGAGATCTTGTGGGAGACGCCAGGTGAGAGACGTCTCTCAGATCTGTAGGGAAGAAAGCTGATGATGAACGAAACAAAATCACTTTTTTTGCACACATTAAATTGCTTCCTGGTACAATTGAAACTACAAATAGAATCAAGAAATAGAATGAAGATTTGCTCCTTTCAGGAAAATTAACCTTACATATTTACTGTAAAAATTGATTTTTCAAAATGTCAAATTAATTCAGTATGCTAGTTGCCTAAAAATAGTACATTTTACCTAAAAAAAATATATATTTAAGAGTAGAGTACATTTTACCTAAAAACATGATTTCAGTCTTTCTTCTTAAATTTCACATTTTAATGCGTTAACATGCCCTTACTTTGTAATTATTTGCACAATTTACAGCAATTTCTGAGTTAAAACGGTTTCTACACCAAATATTTTTCAGTGTACAGACTGGTATAGGTTTGTATTTCCACAGCATGAAAGTAAGATCTTACGGATTTATGAATGATCCGCTCGTTTTTTAAAATCTTTCCGGTTTACTGACATTTGTTATGACATCTGCTTCAAACATAACAGTGCTCTTGATAACTTTTGCTAACTCTACAATAAGTAAATCAACTTCACCAGCGATTCGACAGTGATGACATAGAAATATACAGAGCAGAAACAGAATTTCAAAGGCAAAATTAGAAAGACGGCTGCGTGCTTGTTACTCTGGCGCATAAGGTCTGTACAATCATTGTAAAAAAAGATTTTTCAAAGTTGTAAAAAGAGTAATTTTTACAAGAAAATACAATTTCAGACTTTCTACTTCAAATTGCCAATATGGGCTTTCAATAAAACTTAGTAGAAAGGCAAAAAAGAAAAAAGGATATCAGTGCTAGAAAAGATCTTCCCTTTTGCCAAATAGGTAGAAAAACTTCAACACCCATAATGCACTGGGCATGTTGCCATCCAAGGCCACTCCCACCAGTCTGCAATGAATACACTTGAACAGAGTCAAATCCCACCTTGCTTTAGTAGGAAATACTTCTAAGCAAACTTTTAGTCCCAATGTTGCCGACTTGTATTGAGAATTCAAAGAGATTAGCGTTTAACGAGTTAAGAGTAAACGTTTAGCGTAAGCGAGTGACTTTAGGATTCCAGTGAAGGATCCAGCGTGTTGTAGGCAGTGACTAAATGATGCAAAGAATCATAAATATGGACAGGAAATCTGAAAAACCTCCATGTTTGTAGTCAACGTTTCAAACTGGATGAGCACGAAGCAAAACGTGTCGCATACAGGTAAGAAAGCTGCAGCCATAGTGTTATATTTGTACCATAATGCTGTTTAAAGGATAATTTCCTGATAATTTACTCACCCCCATGTCATCCAAGATGTCCATGTCTTTCTTTCTTCAGTCGACATTACAGAACATTACAGGATTTTTCTCCATATAATGGACTTCAATGGCAACCAATGGTTCAAATGTCCGTCTCAATGCAGCTTCAAAGTCTCTACACGATCCCAGTCGAGAAATAAGGGTCTTATCTAGCGAAACGATTGGTCATTTTCTAAAAAATAAAAAAAAATGATATACTTTTTAACCACAAATGCCCGTCTTGTACCATCTCTGAGATGCGCCACGCATTACGTCATCACGTTGGAAAGGTCACGCGTGACATCGTTAAACATCCAGGATATGCACACGTAAGGACCATTTTAAACAATAAACTGACACAAATACATATAAATATGTCATTCAACATACAATAACTTCTAACGGTCCTCCTACTCCAAACTTGTAAACACTGGGTCGGTACATCCGACTACGTAGGGGTAAATAAGGGTCTTATCTAGCGAAACGATCGGACATTTTCTAAAAAAATAAATAAAAATTCTTGTAATATCTCTGAGATTTGCCACGCATTACGTCATCACATTGGAAAGGTCACGCATGGCGAATCTCAGAGATATTACAAGAATTTGTATTTATTTTTTAGAAAATGACCGATCGTTTCGCTAGATAAGACCTTTATTTCTCGACTGGGATCGTGTAGAGCCTTTGAAGCTGCATTGAGACGGACATTTGAACCTTCAAACCATTGGGAGCCATTGAAGTCCATTAAATGGAGAAAAATCCTGGAATGTTCTCCTCAAAAACCTTAATTTCTTTTCGACTGAAGAAAGAAAGACATGGACATCTTGGATGATAAGTAAATTATCAGGAAATCTTTATTTGAAAGTGAACTACTCCTTTAAAGAGTCCAGTTTTCAGTGATAAACCAACCCTTACAATGTTCTGTTAATAACCCTCTGCCGATCCGACGGTCTGTGGGCGCGGATACAGAAATGCTGAAGAATAATCTGTAGTTTTCACCAAAGCCCCAGAGCTGTCAAAAGACTTTTGCTGACTAATAAACGTGAATTTCTCGGTCCAGGTAACACAGAGAATGAGTAAACATAATCCATTTACATATACAACCGACAGTGTAACAATAGAAAGCGGGCTGAAAATCGGTTGATTTTGATCGTGAAATTTACTTTCTGATTAAAAATTGCTTCATGTTTTTCAGTAAAGTTGATTCACATACTATGCAAGAATAGCAAAAGATAGTTTAACAACGAATAAGTTACAAACTAGTTACGAATAAGTTTTAACACGCAAACTTATTCTGAAAGGCGTCGTCGAAA
Organism: Squalius cephalus; assembly: GCF_949319135.1. Taxonomy (NCBI): domain Eukaryota; kingdom Metazoa; phylum Chordata; class Actinopteri; order Cypriniformes; family Leuciscidae; genus Squalius; species Squalius cephalus. The sequence continues at coordinate 31,515,430 of NC_137143.1, read as the reverse complement.
GTGAGCGGCGCAAAACGGGACAGTGAGAAACAGAGGCGACAAATGGAGGAAATGAGACGCAGAGAAGGAGAAAGAGAGAGAATTAGCAAAGACAAAGACGCAGAGAGAAAGAAATTGAGTTGGAAAGCTGACTAGTGAGTGAATTGGACTGGCAGCAGGCTGAATTCCTGAAGCACATCTCTCAGGCCAAAGTTTAGGCCCATCTGTGAGAGGAATACCAAGCAAGCCGAGCCGGGACTCTCGAACAATGAGAAGGCACACAGCGCCAGCTCCAACTTTCAAAGAGCTTCAAAAAAGTGCCCATCTCATTTGCCCTCTGACGAACATCCCTAGCACGGCATAAAGCTATATTGTGATGGTAATCATACAGATCACATAAACGCATGCATATTTTCCCCCAACAGAGATGAATGGGCGCCTTAAATAAAACCAGGAAGATGTGTTTGGAGTGTTTGCTGGAACTGAAAAAGCCCTTGTTTGGAAGCAGAAAGGCGCTAACGGGAAGCTATGAAGGTGATGAATGGAGGGTCTTCAAATGTTTAGCCTTAAACCAACACAATGCCATCTGTGAAAGCCTATATGAGTAACAAATTAAAGCTTTAACGTCCATTCGGAGGGGTAATCGCGAGTAATTATCTGTGCGGCTGGCGCAAACATCTCTCAATTGCTTACATATTTGTTGTTGGAGACATCTGGAATTAGTTTATAATACTTCATAGGATCCACTTAGACTGACTTAATTAAACAAATGTAAATTCATGCCTTAATCCGGCGTGCCGAAACTCGAAAACACCCTGAAGCCAGGGGTCTCGAGCCAAGCCCGTCGCTCTCTTCTACCAAATAGGGCTCTTGAGGCTGTTTGTTGAAATGTGCACGCTCATAGTTTACAGATATACAGAATATTTCACATACTTTCACATATTTGCTGCTTTAGAATGCATACTAAAACATGCACATTATTACTTTCTTTATTGTTGCTATTTTGCAGGTGTAGGAATAATAGCGACGTGATCAGAATGTGAATCAGATGAAAACTCTCTGATACTAATTCTAATTAATTGACATGAGAAGCAAAATGACATGAGATTTTTCTTTTTATTGAGTATATACTTTAAAAAGGGGAAAATATCTGCCAATGGGGTAAGGAACATTTTCCTTTTGAATTAAGTTTATTTTTCTAACCACATTGGCAGATCTTTTTTTCTTATTTTAAACAAAAACTCACTTTATTTTGATAAGATATTAAAATATATTACTTGCTTCTCAAGTGAATGCATCTTGATTTCAGAATGTTATTTGTACTGAAAAACAAGCCAAATAACACTGTGGAAAAACCAGTAGCATTTTCTCATTTTGAATGGCAAAGTTTTATAATACCAGTAAAATGAGAAACACATATAGAAGTCTGAGAATGATGATCAAAAAGTGACACGATTGAAAACTCGCTTATATTTGAGCTTCTTCTCGTCTAGATTGCTCTGGACATTCATCAAACTGCTTCACGAGGTGCATCATGGGATGCTTTTAAACACAGTGAAGGAGGAACATGATGAACACTTAATGCACATTCATTTTTCCAAATCATACACATAAAAAATATGTATTGTTTGGCAAAGAAATTAAGATATTTGTTCAATTTATATTGGTCTACAAAACTAATTAGAAGCATTTAAGCCTTCAGATCAAAAGTCAAATATGCCCCAATTTTTAAACATACATGTAAAGTAACTGGCTATATATACAGAAACACATTACAAATAGACAAAACATTTTGTTATTTAGCATCAGCGACTTGACACGTCCACGTGGCCTGTGATTAATCTGGTGAACCGCTGAAACTTGATCTGCTTGCAATCACCATGATGCTCATTTTGTGTTTCAGGCCTCAATGCCAAATTAGCCGAGAGAATAAATTAGCATATAAAGCGCCTAATCTGAGAGAGTTCCTCGCTCTTGGAAAACACACAGGAATCACTCATGGACCCATTAACCCCAGCGATCTTGCATTCTGGGAGAATGTTTCATGTAGAAAAACAACTTATCATAAATGGTTTAGATTTATTATAGACTGAGTACACAAAATTGTATACTTCATTTTTTTTTTTTTTTTTTTTTTTGATGATGATGATGATGATACTGTTTTACTGCAATCTTTGTTTCACTTTATTTCAATGATTCCACTTTAGACATTCTTCTATAAGTAATTTTGCATCTACATGTCAACTAACTCTCATTAGAGTATTAGTAGGCTTAGGTTAGGGTTCGGGTTAGTAGAATAAGTTGAAATGTACACTGTAAAAAATTAAACCGTGATTTTTACGGTAAAAAAACGGCAGCTGTGGTTGCCAGAACTTTACCGTCAAAAATACGGTAGCAACGTTATTGGTTTTACAGACTTAACTTAAAATTTACAGTAATAAACTGTATTTTATTATCTGATATAATGTGAATTTACCGTCCTATTGAAGTATTAATATATGTTTTGTACCATTGTAATACACTGATAACCACCAATCACAGTGGAGATGAGAGTCACATGATCAATCAAAGCTCATCACAAGCAGCTCTTCCACAAGAAAGTTAATACTAATATAATAGAAGCTGCATAGTGTAATTCACATAAACATTAAACACCATCATGGTAACACATGAAATTTTAAAAATGCAATAAACTAAGAAAACTATGAAGAAACATAGTTATTTTTGTTGAAATAACTACATCAAATGTGAAGTGTCACACAGGGAATTGTGGGAATGTCAATTTACAGTTTTTCACTGTAAATTATACAATGAGTTGTTCCTGTTCACTTTCAAAAACTGTAAATTTAACAGTATTTTACAGTAAAATTACATTAAATGTACCATTAGATCTATCACAGTTATTTACCGTATATAGTACGGAAACTTTCTGTTAACCAATTAACAGTTTTTCACTGTAGCATTTTTACAGTCTTTTACCGTTAAAATTACGATCATTTTTTTACAGTGTAGTTACTTATAGTTAGAAGAATGTCTAAAATGGACCATCGAAGTTAAGTTTTTATTAGATATTCAAATCTAGAGTGTCTATTTACACTAAGTTCAAACAGCCCACCTTGTTGGCAGAGGCTATTTACACTAACTCCGCCCACCAATTTCTGATTGGACGAGACAAAAAGACAACAAACACATGTGACCTGTCAGCAGCAGTGGTGTGCTACATGATACTTTTGACGCGATCGACCCGAGTTCAAATCCCTCTTTGCCGAACTCGTTCTTCTCCCTTTTCCCATTGCATATCATATTGGGAAGGCATTGATTTTCAATAAATGTGAAGAAAACATGTGAAAAGTGGAATTAAAGTTACTAACGGTTATAAGTGTTTATCGGGTAGGGTTAGGGGTAGGTGTAAGGAGGGCTTTATTGTCCCAATAAGGCGGCATTTATTTAATAAATATAATCATATAAACTCTATATTTTATTATTGCAAACTGTTTTATAATATACTAGAATACTAAGGTGCGAATAGTATCTAACTTACCGTACTATTTACACTTATTGCAAGAAAATACTGTTATTTTCACTTAGTGCAAATAATAAATCCGCTGCTATTTTATAATATAAATAGACTGATTGTATGAAGACTGAATTTCATTCATTTTTTTTATTTATTAAGTTGATAATGATGGTCTGTGGTCTGCTCTCTTAATTTACGATATGAATTATTCACTGGAATGCACAAAGAATCTCTCGTTTTCTCACCAAATATTATTTTCACACGGATGATTTAAAATGTAATAGTCTCTCCTTTTCACATCTAATCCCTATCCCTGAAATGTTTCTAACCAATAATTGTTATCTGTCAAAATGACGGAAATCACTTTGAAATATTATCACTAAGTTCCAGTTCATTTTTGATTTTTAGTTTATTCATTTTATTAATGCTTTAACACTTTTAAATTTACTTTTAATGTTGGATGGTTGAAGCGTGAGTAGAATAATGTCACCTGTCATTTTTGAAAATGCTTATTGCATTCCTAGAGCGAACCTGTTTAACAGAAGTTGCTCCCATAATTCACGCAAAAGCCTCATGCGTTGGAAAAAGCTGGATACTATGAGAAGTTTATATTTTTTTTCCATGGAGAAATTGAATGCGATTTTACTTCCGGGAACCCAAATTTTGCTCTCTAAATCCCAAGAAACCACCTTGATATCTCAATCTTTGTACAGTGAGAATGCGGTTAACAAAGTTTCTTTCATTATATAGAAACAGTGGGTATGGGAATAACTGGTTTCGAATGGGACCAGTTGCGCCGTGAACATGTTCTTCGCCTCTAAAAGCAGAAGGGGGCTTCATTTCCATGAGAAGAGCACCGAAGGAAAAGCCATTTTGCATCTATTGTTTCAGCAAAGCAGCTGTCATTTGCCCAACATCACGCATTCTTCATTGCTCCATGCTAATTTTTCAGAGGGACAATTTTTCTACAATAAGCACTCCAGCTAGTAACAGAAAGCCTTTTATGGGCCGAACCCCAGGGAGCTATACGGTGTGCCAAGTTAAACAATGGCTCAATGCTTCGACCGGGTTCCTTCACCGTCAATAATACGCCATAAAGTTCACGTCCAGCCCGGCTCTCCACTCGGCACCTGGTTTCCCTCCCTCCCTGGCAATTATTCAAGATATCAATCAATATTGACAAAGTCAAATCACTTACGGGCTCTGGCGCCAACTACCATGGGTTTCTTCACTTTCTACCAATTGATTGTTCTCAAAACATCAGATGTAAGAGAATGCCAGACCTTTCTTGAGTTCTCACAATAGCCAGTTTAAACCAGCCTAAGGTAGTTTGCTGCTCTTCGAGCTCTGTTTTTGAGCTTGAACAGTGTCCAAAACCATCAAACCAAACCAGACTGATCAGTATGGAGGGCAGTTCAGACAAACACACAACTTCAGGCCGCTTTAAACCATTTTCTTTCATGCATCTTTCTCACATAACATGAAAAGATTGTTATCTTTATTTTTTTATACATGCATTGCATGTTCTGCAATATCTGGTCTGATTTGTGGTCTTCAATTTGTCAGTTAAAGTTGAGCAAATGTGAATTATGAATTTGGCACCAATCAAAATAAATTTTAGTTCAAAACTATTTATACACAATATTTTACATTCTCAATGCTCATTCCTGCATAAACACAGCCGCTATGCTAACTAGCAGTGAATCAAGCAGTAATCATTCCAAAATCCATCTAAAACCATCAAACCAGACCAGACTGAACAAGTTAAGTTGAAGATGAAGTTAAGCTGTGCAAATATGAATTATAAGTTTGGCTACCAATCAAAATACATTTGACTGACATGATGAATTAAAAAATAAATATGAATTCAAAGCTATTTAAATATAATGTACAATGCACTATTTTACATTCTCAATGCTAGTTGCATTCCCTGGCTAGTTGCATAAACAGCCACTATGTTAAAACTGTAGTCTGACCATCTAGCAGTTAACCAAGCATTAATCAGTCCAAAAACCATCAAACCAGACCAGTTTGGTGGCCAGTTAAGACCAAAAAAACACTTCAGGCAGGTTTAAGCCGTTTTTTCCCCATGCAACTTTCTCATAACATGGGAAATGTATTATTTGTTATACATGCAATGCATGTTCTTCAATAGCTGACCTGGGGTGCGTTTCCCGAAAGCATCGTTGGCCAACTATGGTCGCAAGTTCATCGCAATGTCCATTGAACTCTATTGGTAACAACGGAACTTGCGACCATAGTTGGCAAACGATGCTTTCGGAAAACCCACCCCTGATTTGTTGTCTTTAATTTGCTAAAGTTAAGCAAATATGAGTTATGAGATTGCCAATAATCAGTTTTACTCACATTAATTACAGTCATCATAAATTCAAGACGTAAATATTTTACGTTCTCAATGCTCATTCAGTTGCACAAACGCAGTCCCTATGAGACTAATCTATCTTTTTATGTAACTGACTTAAAGTCATAACCAGTCCTCAAGAAAAAAAAAATAGATGACCAACTAGTAAGACTAGTCTAATCAGTTTCTACATCCAGCCACTGGTGTGATAAACACAAGCATGCTCACATTTTCACATGCATATAATTCACATGCATCCTTCCTCAATGCAGACGTCAAAAGCTCACATGGAAATATAACATAATTTCTTTATAAACTGATTTCAAGGTGGACTAAAAAGCGTATGGGTTATGTGTATTCCAGACTGTGCAAGCAGAAAGGCATTAGATTTGTGTTCACGGGTTATGCTTGACTTCATTGAACTCCTTAAATCTTTTACCCCGCCGCCTTGGGGAACAACTCGCCCCGTCCGACCAAGTCAACTCAATTTGGGTTATTAGAGACCCGAGGCTCAGGAGACCAGCAGAACTTCAAAAAGAAGCCTTCAACCCCCCCAAAAAATCATCATTATCATCATGCTAGGCTCATTTAACAGTCAGACTGTGGTTCTTGGAAAGGCTTTAGCGAGTGTGTTCCTGTGTGTTCGTATATAACCAGGGAATATTGTGTGTCTGATGACAGAGAGACATTAGTTTTGAATACTGACTGGATATCTTCTGGATTAAAGGGCTTTTTTAAAATCCAGCATATCAGGTCAGGAGAGAGCCAGGGGCTAAAATCAATAACGTCCATTGAGAGGGAAGAGAATTTGTAAAGGAGGAGGAAAAGCCGAGAAACTCTCATTCACTCCACAACAATACATCATCTCTAATGTGTGAAACTGCAGCACAAATGACTGAACTACAAGAAGCGTCTCAACGGGTTTAGAGACTATATTCTAAAAAACATTTAGCACACTAAAAAGTAAACAAATGTCCTTAATATCAAACAAATATACTAATATCTCCATGCAATGCACATGAAATGTACACTATTCTACAATATACCACTCAAAAGTTTGGGATCGATTCGATTTTTTTAAATGTTTTTGAAAATCGTCTCACAGAGTATGTGTTTATTTGATCAAAAATACAGTAAAAACAGTAATATTGTGAAATATTACTGTTTTCTATGTGAATATACAGTGAAATGTAATTTATTCCTGTGATCAAAGCTGAATTTTCAGCATCAGTGTCACATGATCCTTCAGAAATCATTTTAATATGATGATTTGATGCTCAAGAAACATTTATGATTATTATCGATGTTGAAATCAGTGTAATGTTTTTGTGGAAACCGTGATACATTAATCTCTTACCTTTTGAATGGTAGTATATATATATATATATATATATATATATATATATATATATATATAAACCTGTATTTTGACGTGGCATGCAGGAGTGCAGGCAGAGGTCATCAGTGTGTGTGTGTGTGTGTCGGGAAGGAGGGGTAATAACAGAGATCTGTGCCAGGGTAATGTGAAAGGTCCTTACACACCGCTCCCCATGGTGCCTGTTACGGCTGCCGTTCCCCAAATTCGGAGCGTGGGCCGGGGGTCAGGCGGCCCAGAGTCTCGCTGCGGGGCACCGGCACGTCAAGTCAATCTGCATCAGCCTGAGTGGGCCGAGATGCACAAACACACATCAGGTGCATTTAGGATTAGACATGCCTGCCAGCGGAGCAAAGTCGCAGCCAGCAAAAACTCACGGTTATCATCTCATACAATACACTAACAGGACCGCACACACACATACTACACACACACACACACATGCTACACACACACACACACAGTTGTTTACTGTTTACTAGAAAAGCTCCAATAGAAAATTGTATTGCTCTCTTTCACATTTCTCAATTAAGGTGGAATCATGGAATCAAAATTGACAACTCTTGTTCATTCTTTATCGGTGCACATTATTATTATGTTTTATTCATGTGCCTTGTAATCTTGAATCAAAATAACTCTTCTCTTCTCTGATGACGAGGGCGGGGCAACCTGTCACTCACATGAGATCAGCCAATAGCAAACCACAACCATCCAATCAATTCCCCACGGACAAAATCAAGCCCCGCCCACATTTGCTCTTATTCCAGAAGCCGTTTCACTCGCATAATTATGCATCAAAATAGGGAAGAAAAAGCTAGGACAATTACCAACATTGGCACTGTTATTGAACTGAGTTGAATCAACAATTAACTGAACTGAACTGAATAATCACACCATGGGCCCTATTTAAACGATCTGAAACGCAAGTATCAAGCCCGAAACGCAAGTAACTTTGTGGGCGGGTCTTGGGCACTGTTGCTATTATACCGGCGGGATAAATGACTCTTGCGCCCGACGCAAATCTAAAATGTGTTGGTCTGAAGTCGCTTCATTACTCATAGGTGTGGTTTGGGCGTAACGTGAAATAAACCAATCAGAGCGTCATCTCACACTCCCTTTAAGAGCAGGAGCGCTTGTTCCATGGCGGATTGCTATTATAACGGCGGATTTGCCAGGAGCGGTTCACAGCCGAGGAGACCGACATTCTCGTCAGGGCCGTAAAACACAGAGAAGTGACATTGGGGATGGAGAAACACACCCAGATTAGCTTCAGTTAAACAGGCGTATGATAATTTGGGTTAATGTGTAAGCTAGATGTATGCTTTTATAATAAACTATCTATCTATCTATCTATCTATCTATCTATCTATCTATCTATCTATCTATCTATCTATCTATCTATCTATCTATCTATCTATCTATCATAATAATGTTTGATTTGCAAAAATGATAACTGCTGCTTCTGTGTAGATGAGAGAATCAAAGTGTATGCGCGTTGTGCACACGCTACATTGATTATGGCCAAGCATGCGCCCTTAAAATAGCATTTGAATAACATGCGCAACGCGCCACTGACTTTAAACTAGTTTTTTTCGGTCAGTGGCGGAATTGTTTTCTAAACCTGCAAAATAGCATGAGGGAACGTTTGCACCGGAACATGCCTCCTCTTTGCGCTGAACCGCCCCCGGGAGCGCAAGTGTATTTCCTAGTTTACCGACGTGCGTCTGTAGAGGGAAAAGTCCGTCTTGCACGGGTCCAAAATAGGAATGGTACATGCGTCAGTGTACAAAGTCAATTGCGCTGGGTGCAAGATAGAGCCCTATATCTTCTCTGCTAATAACAAATAAATTTTGGAACATTTACATTTTTATTTTCCTGTTTATTACCGTGGAAACAATCTGCACTGTATAAAGCGCTATATAGAAATGAATATGACTTGACTTGTGTATCAACTTTGTATTTGAGACATAAAATGAGACACAAATGAGTCAATTTTTGCCATATCACTTACCAAAAAAGTGTTTGTACTGCCTTAAGATTTTAAGTTTAGTCAACTCAAATATCCAAGTTATCACTTACTGCAACTTCACATTTCAAGTTGACTAAACTTAAAACTAAGGCAGCACGAACACTTCCTTTTTTTTTTTTTTTTTTTTTTTTACAGTGTTCAGAATAGATTATAGAGCTATGAAATGAATGCCAGTGTGAGAAATATTTTATATCATGTATAATATTCATAATTAATGTAATAAAATTCATAATATATCATGAGTTCATGTTCGCATGCTTTGGTTTTTGGCAAATCTGAGCACATTTTGAGACTCTTTTGTGAAACTCTAGAGGTAATAGATGAGAGAAACACACTTGGCCGGGTGTTGACAGGAGCTTTTTTGAACATTATGGTTGACATGCTGTGACGACACACTGAAAGCATCCCATATCAACACGAGTGAATCTGCCTTCACACTAAAGCCTTTAAAGCTTCAGGAAGAATGTCTTTGATCATCTCCCGCTATTGATCTGGTACATTAAACGGAGCTTGTTTCCTCAGATGTGACTCGTGCATCGATTCTCTATTGTTCCTCTATCCCAAGATCAATCGATTTCACTCCTGAACACTGGCCACATGAATCAAATCACTTAGTTATCACTCAGTGCTATTGAGTTTATGTCAATTCACATTCTAAGATATGAAGCACTTCATTCATGTGAAAATGTCAAGCGTAAACACTAGCGATCGACAGATATATATCGTGGACAACAGAGGATTTTGCCTAGTCTCAGTCCAAAGCTCAAACAACAGCCTTGTCAACAGATGCACATTACTAGTTACTAGTTCATTAGTCTAAAAACAACGGCCTAAACTAAACAGTGGAAATACAGGCTTCACATGATAATTCTGTCATGTTTTCTGAATAAGCAAACAGTGTTTAAAAATGTGATTAAAAAAAATCCAGGTTTGATGTGTTTGTTTGAGCTGCACAATTTGCACAATATTTTGTGATTACTTAAAAACAAGGCTATCAAATAATAATAATAATTGTATATTTATAATATAATAATTAAATATTTTATTATAATTATTAATAATACTTATTATTACTACTAAATACAAATATGAAAATTAATAAACACAACTGTAATCTTTCATTGTACATTTTTTTTTTAAATAAAAATAATATTTATGGCGGTCTTATTTTCTTCATTTTAAACACTCAAACTTTAAACCATCACATTTTTATTTTTCCATATCTGATTTCACTTTTTATTTTGATTATTTGTGCAGCCCTGTGAAAATTACATTAAAAGAAATTGTGGAATAAAGTGACTGGTTTCTTTGTCTTGTTTTAAAAAGCAGCGTTTTTTGCAACCCAATTAAATATTTTTTTCCACATAATTTGACAAAATTGCAGTTTGATTAGAAATGACAGACAATAAAAATGTGATATTTCTCTTGATTTTTCTGTATTTTCTCTCATATTTCACCTCAAGCTCTTTACTGTTGTCCTTGGCCATGCAGCTCTGTACAATATATCGGCATCAGCCAATTAAAAAAACAAAAAAACATTTCTTCGCTCACTAGAGACAAAATCACTGACGTCCACATCAGAGAAGCTGCTGAGAAAAACAGAGGGATTGCAAAATCAAAGCACATGTGGAAATATCTCGTAGACATTCTGAGCTCATTTCATGTGGCACAGTTTGAAGAAATCGAAACATGTGGCCCATCCAGAAAAACCACCAAGTAATGAGCTTTATTTATCTTTCACAGCAAATGCAACTAACAAACCATGAACACCGAGGGTCTCCATCACCAAACACATCACATGAAACAAAATACAGAAACTAAACTCTCCTTTCCAATCAGTCAAAAACACTACGGCCACTGCATGCTGCCGTGTTTAATGAGGTTTAGGGATTATCTGAGGATGCTTGGACACTTGAGTGTGTTGATGAACACTGACCTCTAATCAGTTTCACCTTTTAAATGCAAAAACACAGGGAAAATATAACATACACAACAATGCTCTCTGATACACTCTCAGAAAAAAAGGTACAAAAGCTGTCACTGTGGCGGTACCTTTTCAAAAGGTACACCTTTGTACCTAAAGAGTGCATATTAGTCCCTCAAAGGTACATATTGGTACCAAAAGTATACATATTAGCTCCAAAAGTGCACATATTAGTACCTAAATGGTACATATTAGAACCATTTTGAAGGATACTGTCCCAGTGACAGCTTTTGTACCTTTTTTTCAGAGAGTGTACTGAACAGGTTCATCTGTATAACCATTTTTCTCTGTGCAGAAATAAGGGTGATTTCAGGTTGATTGAGACACTTGGCAATGGCAAATGGCAAAAAGTGTCCCAATCAAAATGAATTCAGATATAAGAATCCTCTTTTTGTCTGTCTTGGTTTAAATTCACGTAAAAAAGTCAGGAATCGCAGTGGCCATCATGAGATACCAAGTGACAGTCAAAACAAGCTAAACTTCTCCAAAACAAATCCAGCAAACGAATGCAGATAGAAAAGCATGAAAAACAAAGATAAACACTCGCACGTTTGTAGACGAGGTGAGAAATGACGTGGGAAGTGTGAGAAAGAGAATCACGGTGATAAAAGCCTGTCTGTCAAAATACATTACGAGCACAGATGCTAGACCAATGACAATCTCTGTGTTTCGTGAGAATACATAGCAAATTTGATATTACAAACCACACATGCAAACAATAACAACAACAACATGTCCAAAATGTGTCTCTCACTGATCCTGGTCTCTCCCAGTGAAGGCCTCCCTCCCTTCCCTTTACCTCTGACTGATAAAACGTTGGCAAAATAAATCCGGTTCGCATGGACACACGGGAGCGATAAAAAAATTCTGTATTATGGATTTTTAAGGTCAGACAGGTTGTTGAGGTCAATTTGCAGAGAAAGACTACACGTCTGCACACAGATATTCAAACGCGCATACGTATAGACTAAACGCGTAATACGCATGTGCACGCCGTCAGCGTTTTCACAGATTTGCGTTTTTGAAGTTTGCGCGGAGATCATAATTATTTTTTGCATCTTGCATCTTGGAAACTATTTCAAGGTTTGCGTTCTCGAGCCACTGAACACTGTTGTTGTGTGAATGAACGGCCGGAGCGCGTTAAGGGTTTTCTGTTAATGGTGTCGTGTTAGCAGCCGCTAAGTTAATAACGAATGCAACGGAAGTGAATCAATCAAAACTAACTTTAGCTGGACAATAACTTTATTCTAGAGCTGCTGTGAAGCCAAAACAATCAGTTCCTGTAATCTCCTATTATCACTGTAAAGCTGCTTTGAAACAATCTGTACTGTTAAAAGCGCTTTATAAATGAAGGAGACTTGACTGGTTGGAAAAATTAGTTAGTTACTAGAAAAAATACCCTTTAGTTAGCTACAGTTATAGTCAGAGTCTTCCTGCTAAAGTCTAAAATGTAGTTTATAGTAGCTTACAAGCAGTGTTGGGTAAGTTTAAAAAGAAATTAATTCTACTGTCACTTTAAGATCTGACGCACGGATCCGTTATACTGTTACACATGCGTTTTCTTTCTCAACTTTTTACGTTCACTTAAAACACAACTGACTGTGTTAATATGAATACACGCCAAGACCATGACATTATTTTGTGTGTATTTGACTTTTTGGGGCCTATTTTAATGATCTGAAACGCAAGTATCAAGCGCGAAACACAAGTAACTTTGTGGGCGGGTCTCGGGCGCTGTTGCTATTATACCGGCGGGATAAATGACTCTTGCACCCGACGCAAATCTAAAATGTGTTGGTCTGAAGTCGCTTCATTACTCATAGGTGTGGTTTGGGTGTAACGTGAAATAAACCAATCAGAGCGACATCTCACGTTCCCTTTAACCCTTGTGTGGTGTTCATATTTTTGTTACTCAGCCAGTGTTCGTAGGTCTGGTGGACCCGCTGCATTTTTGGGTTTTTAATTCAACAGAATCAAAAATGTTATGTTAAAATACTCAACAGATGTTTACTTCAACCCAATTACAAGCAATATAAACAGCATATATGGTTAATATTTTCTCTTTACCTTTGTTAGATCACATTTAAGAATTGCAACCTCGTGTGGGAATGGCAGAGTAGAAACACAAAACTCACTCTTGCACTCTTTAACACTTATACACAATCTCTCTCTCACACGCACGCACACACACACACACTCATGCAGACACATACACACACCCACAACACACACACCCACAACACACACACAGACACACACAAAACACACACCCACACACACACACACACACATACACATGCACATACACACACACTCACTTGGATATGTGGTGTACGGTCACTCTCCATAGACATAATGGTTTTTCTAATGTACAAACTGTATAATCTGTCCCCCTACACTATCCCTACCCCTAAACCTACCAATCACAGAAAACTTTTGGCATTTTTTGAATTTCAAAAAACACCATTTAGTATGTTTTAGTATGAGGACACAGATGTCGTCATAAACCATGTTTACGTTGTAATACCCATGTCATTATACACATTTGTGTCCTCATAAACCATATACAAGAACATACACACACTAACAGCAGGCCCTGACAGGAGGAGGACAGAGTAAAGGTACACAGGACCTACAATTTCCACACTTTTATTAGCCCCGGGTCCAGTGGACCCGAACATCCTGTGTGTAATATAAATGTGTAGGGGGGGTGTACAGTGTGTTTTCATTAAAAATGTGTTCTGATATATATTCCTCACAGAAAATGAGCCAAGGCCAATGAGTCTCAGTTTGAAAAAATAATTAATTGTATCATTTTTCTTTTGATAAAAAATGAAAACGGGTCCAACAGACCCGAACACCATACAAGGGTTAAGAGCAGGCGCGCTTGTTCCATGGCGGATTGCTATTATAATGGCGGATGGACTTCTTCATGGACACAACAATGATTTCCCTCGTGTGGTAATATTTTTCCTTGTAATAATGTATGGTTTTCTAAAAATGCTGCGTCTGTGTGTAGATGAGAGAAGCACAGTGTGTGTGTGTTGTGCACACGCTACATTATGGCCAAGCATGCGCCCTTAAAATAGCATCTGAACGCGCCACTGACTTTAGACGAGGTTTCTCCTGGTCAGTGGCGGGATTGTTTTCTGAAACTGCAAAATAGCACCAGGGAACGTTTGCGCCGGAACACGCCTCCTCTTTTCGCTGAACCGCCCCCGGGAGCGCAAGGTCATTCCCTAATTTACCGACGTGCGTCTGTGGAGGGAAAAGTCCGCTGTGCGTCGGGTGAGAAATAGGAATGACACATGCGTCGCTGTACAAATTCAATTGCGCTGGGTGCAAGATAGGGCCCTTTAAGTGCAATAAGAAGCAAAAAAAAAAAAAAAAATTAGTAACGAGAGGCGGCTTTATGTTAATTACTTTATAATGAATTACTTAGTAAGCATCACACCCTTACACCCTGCTTACAAGTGATGTTGTTATGGCTAACAAAGTCTGCTACTTAACTGCAAATGCTGTATAAGCTTCACAAAGCAAACTACATTAACTCTCTCCCTCCATCATGGTTTCAAAAGCGCTTCGCCGTGTCTTTATTGTGAGAAAAGCTCAGATCGCAGTAAAGTCTACAACTGTTGACATCTCACGGCGCCTCCGCTTTCACCCTCTTAACAAAAACATCAATAAAGGAATCAATTAACTGGTAATTTAATTCATCCTCCAGGAATCGCCCATCTCCCAAGGGATCCCCACTACTAGTCAATTACAACCTCATAGGTTGGTAAAGATTGTGTATGTCAAAGGCCGGCATTATTCTCTGGAATAGACAGAAACGCAGGAGGAGAAGGAGGAGAAGGAGGCCCCAGTTGCTTGAAGGGCAGCTCCCCTTTTAATTGTTATGGGAGAGCTTGGAGAACATTAGCCCTCTTCCCAACAGAACAAAGGTTACGACTCACAGAACACCCTTTAGACTCTTTTCCCCTTTTCAAAATCATGCTTTTCTCTCTGCACTCCTTACGGATCCAGAAACCCTCCCTTCAGAAAGAGGTAGTGATGAGCGGGTTTTGTTTGGAGAACGTCCGGCTGTAGAGGAGATGTTTAACTGACCCTCCTGAACTCAACACGGAGCGTTCCCAGAGGAAAGTTTTACTGCGCAGAGGTTGCTCTTTCATATCTCACAACACTTGGTCTCAATTCAGTTCTTGAATTTAAATTAGAAAAACCGAACAAATTTTTAACAAGAGAAACAAAGTTTTGTCAAGAAAAATGTATAATATACAAACGATAGATGGATTGATTGTTAGATGATTAGAAAGATAGACAGATATAGATTCAACAACAAAAATATGAATTATGAAAGGACACAGACAGACGGATGAATGGAACGATAGATAGAACGATAGTTGGATAGATAGAATGACAGATGGATGGATGATGGATGATGGATGAATGGAACGAGGGATGGATGGATAGATAAATAGATGGAACGACGGACGGACAGACAGACAGACAGACAGATAGATAGATAGATAGATAGATAGATAGATAGATAGATAGATAGATAGATAGATAGATAGATAGATAGATAGATAGATAGATAGATAGATAGAACAATAGTTGGATAGATAGAATGACAGATGGATGATGGATGAATGGAACGACGGATGGATGGATAAATAGATGGAACGACAGACAGACAGACAGACAGATAGATAGATAGATAGATAGATAGATAGATAGATAGATAGATAGATAGATAGATAGATAGATAGATAGATAGATAGATAGATAGATAGATAGATAGATAGATAGAACGATAGTTGGATAGATAGAATGACAGATGGATGGATGGATGGATGGATGATGAATGGAACGAGGGATAGATGGATAGATAAATAGATGGAACGTTGGACAGACAGACGGACAGACAGACAGATAGATAGATAGATAGATAGATAGATAGATAGATAGATAGATAGATAGATAGATAGATAGATATAACGATAGTTGGATAGATAGAATGACAGATGGATGATGGATGATGGATGAATGGAACGACGGATGGATGGATAAATAGATGGAACGACAGACAGACAGACAGACAGATAGATAGACAGATAGATAGATAGATAGATAGATAGATAGATAGATAGATAGATGGATGGAACGACGGATAGATGGATGGAACGACGGATGGATGGATAAATAGATGGAACGACAGATAGATAGATAGATAGATAGATAGATAGATAGATAGATAGATAGATAGATAGATAGATAGATAGATAGATGGATGAATGGAACGACAGATTGATGGATAAATAGATGGAATGACCAACAGACAGACAGACAGACAGACAGACAGACAGACAGACAGATAGATAGATAGATAGATAGATAGATAGATAGATAGATAGATAGATGGATAGATGGATGAATGGAACGACAGATAGATAGATAAATAGATGGAATGACCAACAGACAGACAGACAAACAGACAGACAGATAGATAGATAGATAGATAGATAGATAGATAGATAGATAGATAGATAGATAGATAGATAGATAGATAGATAGATGGATGGAACGACGGATAGATGGATGGAACGACGGATGGATGGATAAATAGATGGAACGACAGATAGATAGATAGATAGATAGATAGATAGATAGATAGATAGATAGATAGATAGATAGATAGATAGATAGATAGATAGATAGATAGATAGATGAATGGAACGACAGATGGATGGATAAATAGATGGAATGACCAACAGACAGACAGACAGACAGATAGATAGATAGATAGATAGATAGATAGATAGATAGATCAACAGGATAACAACGGTATAGAACGATAGACAGATATACAGAACGGTATGACAGATAAAGATAAACTCAGTAAATCCCACTTTCCTTTCATTACAATTCAGTTTCCTGTGTTTTATGGCCAATTCAAACTCACTCAATTCTTCAATTCTGAATTCTGCACAACCCTGATTCTACATAAACCCTTCAGCAAAGCCCATCACTGTCTTCTTAACCCTTGTTGTCAGGATAATCCTGGTTCGCGAGGCTACGCGGAAGCGATACAAATTCTGTATTATAAATTTTAAGGCCAGACAAGTAGCTTGTTGAGGGTTGGTTTGTGAAGAAGGACTACACGCCTGCACACATATATATTCAAACACACACACCTATAGACAGAACACGTAATACGCATGTGCACGCCATCAGCAAGTTTTCTGTTAGAACGGTGTTGTGTTAGCGGCCCCTAAGTTATTAACGAATGATCTTTGCGACGGAAGTGAATCAATCAAAACTAACTTTAGCTGGACAATAACTTTATTCTAGAGCTGCTGTAAAGCCAAAACAATCTCTAGCTGCGTTTCCATTACCCTTCAAATTGCGCAATTTGAAATTGCGAATTGAAAATACGGCAAATGAAAACACGTCAATTTCACAAAAACTCCCATTTATCGCAAGAAATTTTTTACGCTCGCATGAGGTGGTATTTCAGGCAATTAGAGAAAGAAATATTTGTGGAAACAGTTTTTGCGCATTTACAGGTCACCTGACGTAGATGACGCGGTGTGTTTGGACAGAAGACGAGACTGAGTTCTTTAATAAATTCATAAAAGACAACAGAATTAAAGGAATTCTGGATTCTAAACCTCAAAGAAATGCCACAATCAAGACCTCGAAGCAGAAATGAGGGAGAAACACCCAGAAACTCCTCATATGTGCCGCTCACAAGTATAATAAGGGTCTTTCCTCACCATTAATGATTGGAAAACACACATACGTCTCCTTTGATTAATAATAATGGCCAGTGCAGTGGCTGGGATATAGTACATGAACCTACCAACGTCCGTTTTTGGAATGATTTTACTGATCGCGAGAGGAAAAAATTAAGTTTTAATCGCATAACATCAGTTAATGGAAACGCCGTCATTTCGCAATAGTTTTTTGTCGACATTTAGAAAAAAATCCCAAAAGTTTTGCGCAAATGGAAACACACCTACTGTAAAGCTGTTTTGAAACAATCTATATTGTTAAAAGCGCTACAGGTGAAACTTGAAAAATTAGAATATCATGCAAAAGTTCATTTATTTCAGTAATTCAACTTTAAAGGTGAAATTATGTATTATATAGACTCATTACATGCAAAGTGAGATATTTTAAGCCTTTATTTGTTATAATTTTGATGATTATGGCTTACAGCTTATGAAAACCCCAAATTCAAAATCTCAGAAATTTTGAAATGTTTATAAGCTGTAAGCCATAAGCATCAAAATTATAACAAATAAAGGCTTGAAATATCTCACTTTGCATGTAATGAGTCTATATAGTATATTAGTTTCACCAGTAAGTTGAATTACTGAAATAATTTAACTTTTGCACGATATTCAAATTTTTCGAGTTTCGCCTGTATATAAATGAAGGTGACTTGACTTGACTTCTGTTTGCTACATTCCTATCAGACACTTCAAGCTCCTCTTCTCTGAAGGGATTCACAGATGATCCACGTCCTCTACCTCCGACTTCTGTCCACAAAAGCAGAAGAAAAGAAGGACCGAGGCACTTGTTTAAATTCTAGCCGGGACAAAGCCTATTGACTGTCCGACAAGCCGGAGCAGTGAAGGCCTCACAGGGCGAGAGAGAAGAGATGCCAGCGATCGAGGAGACACAGACCGATAAAAAGAGCATGTAGGCCAGCTTTACTGTAATCTAGGCCTTTAAAAGCCATATCCATTCAGCCTCCAGAGTGCCTCGCTCACATAGACATAGAGAGGCTTTCACTTTCGTATCTGATAACCCTTTCCCCTCAGAGACACCCTCTCAGAGCCCTGAATGGATATGGCGTCTTGCGTTAAGGCACCGAGTACATTCGCCAGTTTCTATGCCCACCTTAATGTGAGTGTCCAAACAAAGGGTGGGAAAGTTTCTTTAAGTTAAGGTACACACACAAAGGTAACCCTAGTCAGACTCGCAAGTTTTCCTGTCTCGCTGAACGCTTTTGAAGGAGTGATTTGTGTGGTTACAAACTCGTATGTTTGGATTTCTTCCACGAAACACATGATGAGAAAATCCCCCATCTTTCATACAACTGGCAAAGCCTAAAAAAGACAAAAAAAACAAAACACAATTAAAGGAATATCACGTTCAAAAGTGTCATAAAAGTGAATATTTCCATAAACAATGACTTCCAGACACAAAGCCATCATGTGACTTTAGAAGACTCGGAATAGAAGTGGTTTGGTGTTTGTCCCTTTTGGAGCTTGACAATAGCGATGTTTCCATTCAAAGTTGCGATTTTAACTTATGCGCAAAATTGGAATATCGCATAAAACATTTGCTAATAAAGCACCGTTTCCATCCAGTGAGTCGAAGAGAACAAAATCGTCACTTTCTGATAAACTGCCGCTAAATATCACTTAGAAAAGTAGGGGAAGCCACTGTATATAATTTTCATGTATAATAAATTACTTGCATCTCATAGCGTCTCAAATGAAATGCAATAAGCGTGTTATCGACCTTGCTTTTGGAGGTAGATGCTGATGTTTGGGATTGTTCCGCTGGTTAGTCCAGTTATGCCGTCCCATTGCGCAGTCACATGATTTTTTATCAAGGAATTTATTCGGTAAATGTGTTTGCATCGTAGTTTATGCGCATGTTTTCTTATCGGATAAAAGATTTGTGTGGAAAATGGATGGATGGATGGATGGATGGATGGATGGATGGATGGATGGATGGATGGATGGATGGATGGATGGATGGATGGATGGATGGATGGATGGATGGATGGATGGATGGATGGATGGATGGATGGATGGATGGATGGATGGATAGATAGATAGATAGATAGATAGATAGATAGATAGATACAAGACAGAACAGAATTAAAAAATGTTTTAAAACGAGTGCATACGTTTTTTTTATGCATCTTGGCGTTTCCATCCTGCAGTTTTTGATGTGATATCCTAAATGCTCAGAAAAAATAGGTGGATGGAAACATAACTAATGTGGTCATAAAGTGTTTCATGGCGATTCTTAAAAAGAAAGAAAAAAAAGAAAACTCTAGGAAAAAACATCATGACATGAGGCTGAAAAAAGGACATTCGTACTAATAATTCTACGGAGCCCCTGAGGGGACATGGTGGTGGGAAAGAATATGAGATTGAAGGAAAAATAAGTAGTCAATGTTTTTGCATTCTTGCAAATGTTTGCGTCTGAGAAACTGCTTTATTCTCGGGGGAACGCAAACATTTTGCAAGCGAACGCAAAGTCTCTCACGATTTGCTAGAGAAATAATAATAATAAAAAAAGCATTTTTCCTTTAGGTGGTCCGTATAATTCCTTTCATCTTACACTGAAAAAATATTTTTTTTAAGCTGTAAATAAAGATTATTGGTGTATTTTTTACAAGAAAATATTATTTCAGTCTTCAATGTATTACTTGTAAATATTTGTGAAACGTACTAGCAATTTCTGAGCGAAAATGTTTTCAGAGTAAATCCTACACCATTTTTTTGTTCAGCGTGCTTTTCAAAGCACACATTTCTAGAAATGTCTGAAGACTGACAGCAGAGAAAGCGGTACATTCAACAAATACAGAAACTTCATCTCCCAGCTTGTCTTCACCATTAGTGCATTCCACGCAAATATATCTCTCTTTTCGGAGCCTGAGCCCTTTGTGTGGTTTATATTGATGCACAGGTGCTATACTTGACCTGGGACACTAATCCTCTGACCTCTCACTCTTTAGATAAAGGCTAAAGGACATGTTAAGCTGAGCTGTCAATCAAAGTCCGGGACCAGAAGTGCAATGGCTTGGTTTGAGTCCATAGAAGTGAATGTCCAGATCAGGGAACAGACGGGAGGGGCGTTAGACAGATTTAACACACAGCTGTGAACACTATGGTGCAAAGCGCTACACATTCCTCAATATTCAGTTTAATGGTCTACTTTGACTTTATAAAAGGTGACTGTTTGAACTGAAAGTTTTAACCTGAGTAATTCTTACCTGTCTAACTTAGAAATCGGCTAATTCCATGTTCTGTTGGACCGAAACACTTGATTTTGTGGCCGATGTCCTTGGCGCCAAACGTCCCTCTCTTAATGAGACGGATTTGTCTTGTCTTGTCTTGAAGGAGGTGTGTGTTTGCTGAGTCTTTCAAGTGAGTTTATGCAGCATTAAGGGTCCAATAAACCCCTTTTGAGTGGCAGTGTTTCTTCGGACTCATCAGCATCATTAAACGCAGCAAACGCTTGGTGCTTTTCAAAGCAGATTACATCAGGTCAGCTTCATTTGACCTCAAATTATCCTTGACATATGTTTGACCTCTGGAGTCAGACTTCAGCGGCGTTGCTTATTAAAGCACATCGGCCGGGAGTTTAGTCAAGGTCAGAATCCTATAACATTCAAAGCCACATCAGAGCGTTTTCTCCATAAATATTGACCCTGTTGCTTGTAGGATTACAGAGCGGCCAATGTTAAACCAAATTCAATGACAAATGACAAAGAACTACAAGGCTGAGAAAACCATTCATTTAAAAAATCCTTCAGACGAGGCTGTGTCAAGCTATCATGTTAACTTGATCTTCTCGTTTATTCTTATGAGTTTTGATTCTCTTTAAGCTAAAACACAGTTTATCAAACTTGAAGACTTGCTTTGGTACGACATCTGGAGGTTCTCAGACCGCAGGTGTCAATATTTGTAGATTTAGCTTTATCTTCACCAGACATATCGAAAAAACACAAGGCCATTTATTGTTTTCTCTCATGGAAACCGTCAGGGCGCAGAGATACTGAAAGTGGCCTTAAGCACAAATGTCACAGGCAATAACTTTGTTTTAAAGTTTTAAAAAAACAGACAGAACAATAGGTAAAACGAGAGAATGACAGGATCATTGATAGAACGACAGAATGATAGATGAAATTATGGATACTGTTAGAATTCGATTAGAAATATAGAATGATGGATAGATGGGAATGAGAGAATGGCATAAAGGATAAATAGATTTGAAGATAGAGCGAATGAACAATAGATAGAATGAGAACCAAAGAACAAGAGATCGAGAGATTAGATAGAATGACAGAAAAACAGACGGATATCAAAGTCACTCGTAGCTAAATTATCTCATAAATGTCAGCAACATCAATATTTGTGAAGTTAGGGACAGGGAAAAACAGTTAAGGCCCCGATAGACTTCAAGCGAAATCGATGAACAAACTGCTTTCGAACAAAATCAGGCAAAAACGAACTTCGTTTTGGGACACTGACACTGTTTTTTATGTTTAATACGGCAAAGCTGCTTGATTTGAAGCCATCTACTGAATAAAGTGCTGTATAAATAAACGTGACGTGACTTTACTAGAGTGCCGAATTGCAGAGCTTGTGCAAACAGATCCACAATGCTTTTCTTATGCTTTATTAAAAAATGCTTGCTGTTTTCTCAATTTTGTTGTGTTTATTTTATTATTTGTTACTCCTAATACTACTACTATCCTCATGTCACGTGTCATGATCACGATACTGAACTCATGATACGATATTATTGCGATACTCCAAGACATATGATAAAAGGTTAACAAAAAATGTACTGTTGATTAAAATGCTACATTTGGTTTTACATTGTGTGTGTAAATGAACAGGCTTGCACTTGGTGCTGGAAACCCAAAGCACAGGACAATAGAGACCAGAATAAAAATATTCATGATTCTGAAGCTGAAATCAGAATTATTTTAGATGAAAATGCTCTCACTGTCACTGACTAGATTTATTTAAAATAATGTAGGACACTTTTTACTACATCAGACATTTGTCATTATCAGGACCCACAAATATTCCCCCATTGCATTATTATACATTATATTCAACATTATATATGGTAGTTTAATTTAGTACTGACACTAAAACTCTGTAAATGAAGTTTTTCTCAGACAGTAATTTTTATTTTGGGTGAACTATACTATCCACGATACATATTGCTGCATTTTTGTATGGTGATATATTGTGACACGATATATTGTTAGAACTAATTATAAATTAGGACTAAACAAACCTCTCAATAAGTTAACTAGTTTATAAGTCTAACAGTAGGTGTTTATAAATGCACATTTATCATCTGCATTTTGCAACAGATCTGAATGCAGCTCATCCAATCGTACTGTATGTATATATATCCACTGTGCTTTAATATATAAACATTTACACAGACAGGACAGCAGTGGATTTCAGTCTCAGAAAAATGGGCAAGGAGGCGTTTCATCCGTCAGTAAGTGACCTTGAATGAGTTTTGCCCCAAAGCCATTTGTGCACAGAGAAAGAGAGCGCTGTGACACATGGGATATCTGTGGTTTTCCAGAAATACGGCCACCCTCAGGCACGGAAACGCCCTTTCTTGGTCGTGCTCCACTCAATCACTTTTGGACTTGTAAATGTACTAGTGCATTTGTCAAGGAGATCTAAAGATTTGGACACGGACAATGTGGTGTAAAGCAGGGCGGGTGTGGCAATGGAGAAACGAGAGAGTCAAATGGTGAGGAAGAGACATAAGAGGTCAAAAAGTCAGTAGACGGGACAATACGGAAAGGGCACGCACGGTGACCTCACACTTACCACCCTGCCTGAGCGCTACGACTTTACCCAAACAGACCTGCATGGTCATCACACGACAGCACATTAACACGACACCAAACACCTACTTAAACTTTCTTTTCGTTTGACACCTCTTCGACCAACAAGAGCTTCATCCACGTGCTGTTCAACAACGAAAAGTTTCCCTTTGTTCGATTTCCAGCACATTCAGTATGTTTAAAAAACCACTGAGATGTTTAGATTATGCACAAGCATTGACCCACAAGTGTGTTTGAAGGTGTTTATGCCCATTTTATCATCTGCCAGGTGATAAAAATCAACTAAGTAAAGCAACAGCACACCTGTCATCAACAAGACACATAGCCTAGAAATCTAGACGCACCCTAGCGGCAGCAAAATGTATTTTGCAGCCAGGGTAGTCTAGCAACTCTCCATTGACTTTCCAGCTGCAAAAACCTAAACTGGATCAGGCCAATCACATCATGTATAGAGTAGGCGGGGCGGGCTTAACATAATGACGACAGAGTTGCGACGGTTCCCTGCTAACGTTACTTGAAAACAAAGAATGGCTGATGACGAACAGCGGTCTTTCCAAACGGCTTTGGCCGCGACTCTGGAGGACTTAAGTTTTCTTTGAGAAAAGAGCAAAGAACGGCACTTAAGTCATTCTTAAAAAAAGGTAGATGTGTTCGTAGTTTTGCCGGCCAGATATGGCAAAAGTTAAATCTATCAACTAGCTCCGCTCTGGTTGGTTGAAGCGCTGTCCTATTGCGTGCAGAGGGAATTTGAAAGACAGCCGTGTATCCCGCCCCTCGGATTGAGCCGTGTCTATGGAGAGTTGCCAGACCTAACATCTTGATGTAGGTCTGGCTTGCCAGGCTACAAGACACTAGCCTGGATGCCAGCCGAACTTAGCCCCGCCCACAAAATTTTTAGGTCGGGAAGTTCGGTCTGGACTCGATCCGTTGAGGAGCTATTATGCCCGAACAAAAATTGTTCGGACCAATCAAATTGTAAGGGCGGGCTTTATACGATGATGGACAGATGAGCAACGGTAACGTAATCATCCACGTCATCAACGAGCGCTTGGGTTGAATTCAAATGACTGCCACTGGAGAATTGAGATTTCACAAGTTCACGCTTACAAATAAGTCAGATAGAATAAATGCATATTTGACGTGCTGTCTGAGGAGAGGGCTCCGGGCTCGGTCTTCGGACCGAACCCTAGGCTACTCCCCCGTATTCCTGGCTGTGAATTAAGTCTGTTAACTCACCTAACATTCCTTGACAGTTTTCAGCATCCCTCACTCACTCTCAGCTTGTCCTTCACAAGCTGAGAGTGAGTGAGGGATGCTGAAAACTGTCAAGGAATGTTAGGTGAGTTAACAGACTGAATAAATATATGCTTCCTCTCATGCTGATAGTGTAGACCGTAGACGGTAATTGTTTGATGACAAGTTGATTGGATTGATTATTTGAACGTGCTCCTCCCGAACTTTGTTTATGAAACATCGTGTAGATTCCGCCATCGCGTCTGTTATAGAAGATATCGACCGCGTTCAAGGCATTTGTCGATCGGAAACATGAATGAAAAACATACGTCACTTACTCCGTTGCTCTGATTGGTTGTAGGCCTATCCAGTTGAGTGCAGAGGCATTTTCCTTCCTGGTTCGGTTGAAACACGCCCCATAATCAAAGCTCAATGGAGCAGTATCAGACTCACATTCTGACTAGAATCTGAGTATGACAACGTCAGGCTAACAAGACACATGATTGAGAAATCATTCAACACTCTCAGAAAAAAAAGGTATAAAAGCTGTCACTGTGGCAGTACCTTTTCAAAAGGTACACCTTTGTACCTAAAGAGTGCATATTAGTCCCTCAAAGGTACATATTGGTACCAAAAGTGCACATATTAGCTCCAAAAGTGTACATATTAGTACCTAAATGGTACATATTAGAACACTTTTAAAGGATACTGTCTCAGTGACAGCTTTTGTACCTTTTTTCCTGAGAGTGAAGTTTGAAACACAAAGGCTGCAGGACGACGCAAATGCTGAAAAATAATAGTTCTTGTTCTGATCAAACAAAAGCCGAATCAAGAGGATCAGCATCCGTCTTCAATCTTTATGTATTTACAGATCAAATGATTTTCCCATTTGCAGAGCTCACAGAGAGTTTTTAGCATATTCATTATTCTGTATGTAAGAAACACCCTGTACAGGGCTTGACATTAACCACTGTGGCTAGCGGTTTTTCAAAGTTACGAGCCACTCAGCATTTTCACCGGTCACAATTTTGACATCGATACCATGGGGGAAACTGCCATATATATATTTTTTGTATTATCTCATAATTTGGCAGCAGGTTTATTAGGCTGCTGTCACTTTAAGACCTGACGCACGGATCCGTTATACTGTTACACATGCGTTTTCTTTCTCAACTGTTTACATTCACTTAAATGTTTACATGATTACATGATTACTCACCGAGACCAGCATTTTGAAATTATTTTGTGTGTATTTGACTGTTTAAGCGCAATAAGCAGCGAAAAAGAACTCAATTTAGTACTGAGAGGCGGCTTTATGAGCGCAAAATCTGCAGGAATGAGTAAAATTATGCGCAATCCCACGCTGAAATTCAAGCCCTGTAACACCAACAATATTAATCTTGAGCGAATGAAACGAATGAGTGAGGAGAGGCGGGTTTGTGTGTCTGTTCTGCGGAAAATGAGTATGGGAAGCGTTTCAGATATTCCAGTATCGATGTGTTCTGAAAAAAATCGATTTTTCTGACACTACATTGCACTTAATTTATTATTTCAGATGCCTATTTAAAAGACTACAATTGAAAAATGTATATAATATATATAAATTCAACCCGCCAAAGTGGCTAGTAGGAGAGACTGCGTTACACGCCACTGCTGAAATACACACACATCTGGCCAGGGTGTCTGTACACTAATATGTGACCCTGGATCACGTCACCAGTCTCGAGTCGCACGGGTATATCTGTGGCAATAGCCAACAATACATTGCATGGGTCAAAATTATCCATTTTTCTTTTATGCCAAAAATCATTAGGGTATTAAGAAACAATCATGAACATAAATGAACAACTTTAAAGACGATTTTCTCAATGTTTCGATTTTTTTTGCACCCTCAGATTCCAGATTTACAATAGTTGTGTCTCGACAAATATTGTCCTATCCTAACAAACCACACATCAATGGAAAGCGTATTTATTCATCTTTCAGATGATGTATAAATCCCAATTTCAGAAAATTGACCCATGTGACGGGTTTTGTGGTCCAGGGTCACATATAATATATAATGATCACATCACTAACACTAATATTCTTGGCTAAAGCCACATTCACACACCAACAACAGCATATGCTTTAGTGCACAGACACTAAGAGGCCAAAACGGCGACGCAGTTCCACGTCCGATGTCCCTAATGAAGCAGCTCATCCATTAAACGAGTGCACAAACCCATTCACCCACTAACTGCATTAAAATCAGCCTGTCCTCACGCGACCCCCGCACCGAAGCCTCCTCGTGGAGATGTGTCTATTGTGGTCTCAGCGAGCGGCTGCCCCATTAGCACGGCAGTCACCACAATGTGTCTTTAGGAGGGTCAGTCCAGAGTCCTGGTTGAAATATCACAATAACAGCATGGCGATGCTTTTCCCACGACCCTCCCATACACAGCAGTCCATTATGAGCCTCCTCATCCCTTCTCGGGCCTTTACCGCGGTACAACTCCTCTACTAGCCAATGAAAGGGTTTACAAATCAGGGG
The DNA here is from genome assembly GCF_949319135.1 of Squalius cephalus. Taxonomy (NCBI): domain Eukaryota; kingdom Metazoa; phylum Chordata; class Actinopteri; order Cypriniformes; family Leuciscidae; genus Squalius; species Squalius cephalus. The sequence goes on along the minus strand of NC_137143.1, from coordinate 31,487,775 downwards.
CTCTTTTGCTGGTGAAAGAGGGAGTCTATCGCCCTCGGGGTCAACAAATTACCACTAGAACAATGACGTGTGTGTACATATAGGATAAATTAGCTTTTAAAAAAAAGATTCACGGGTCTTTTTACCTGCTTTTTAAAATCTGTGGGAAAACAAACAGAAACGAATGGCAAATTTCAGGCATGACTTCCGCTCAACAGTTTAGACGAATGGCGTCTGCATAAATGCTTGAAATTCATTTTGAAGACAAAATATGGTCAGATAAATGTCTACAATTTTAGTGCTCTCCATATTTGTTCCTCCTTTAATGGCGTTTATCATGAAGCTGACAAAGAAGAAGCTCAAATGTAAGAGTTTTCTTCACAATCACACTTTGATCACTATTATTCTCAGACTTCCATTCATGTTTATCACTCTACTATTATTGAAAAATGCGCTTTTATTTACACCAAAAGCAATATAGTGGAGCAAAAGTCTGCACATACTCTACTTTCCGCATCATATAGCAAACCAGAAGAAAATGTGATTGTTCTTTCATCATATCGCAGGAGTTCTCCGTTATGATTAATTTAACTTGTCAGGTTTTTCTCCTAAAACTCCTAAAGCCACACCAGTACAAGTGCAGCTCAGATCATTTGATCCTGGGAGAATTTCATATTGAGATATCTGACTTTTGATCACAGAAAAAGAAGAATTTTTATGTATATAGCCCCGTTCCGTAGCTCAAGGTCGCTTTACATTGTACATTACAATATATTTGCACACCCACATACACATTGCAAAAACATAAGCATATTATCCATAATACATATTAAATAGATATGTTTTAGCTAAGTCTTGGAGGTAGACAAAGTCTTCAGTCTGAGACATCAGTGAGATCTTTGGTAAAATCTACACATCTACACAAAAATAAAAGGTTGCAAATGGAGGTTTTCGCTGTTATGCCACAGAAGAACCATTTCGGGTTCCCCAAAGAACCCTTCATACCCCTTTTCCACCAAAGCAGTGCTGGTGCCGGTTCGGAGCCGGTGCCTATACTCGCGAACCAGTTCTTTGTGTTTCGACAGCCAAAGAACCGGTTCTCGGCCAGGAAAATTGGTTCCAAAGCGGCACCAACTCTTTGCTGGACTAGAACCGTTCTTTTACCACGTCATGCTTACGTCGGGGGCTGGGGGCGGGGTTATAGAGCTGGTAAGTCCCGCCCCTTCCTCTAACCCCACTGGACCTCTAGGTTGAAAAATCGTCAATGCAAGTGAATGGGAGAAAATAATTATTTTCTGGTCCCGTTTGAATTGTGCCATGAATGTGAACATATGTTGTCTGTGAATTTTTATTATAATTTTTCGTGTAAAGAATGCTACAATTTAGCGGGTAGAAGTTTGATACGGTTAGACTTTGTGTGAGAGCACTTTGTGGACTACAACTCTTCGCTGCTTTCGACGCGAATCTGAAGAAAGAACAGCCCATTTGGTTTGAATGGTGACATTTGGGTACAAAACACACAGGCATCTCGATCTGTCTCCATAGATTATCACAGCATTAGCACCGTGATTTGACAAGTGGAGGGAAATGTGTTATGGGGTGACGTCACATAGGCGACATGTAGTCTTTCTCGTTATGTCTTTTCCACAACTGCTAGCCGAAGAATCATACAATATACTGTCAAACTCGTAACATGAAAAATTATATAAAAAATTCACACAGACAACATATGCTCACATTCATGGCACAATTCAAACGGGATCAGAAAATTATTATTTTCTCCCATTCACTTGCATTGACGATTTTTCAACCTAGAGGTCCACTTGGGGTTTTACGGATGGGCGGGACTTACCAGCTCTATAGTCGAACTTCTTCTCGAACGTAACCTCCGTCTATAGTAATCCAGACGAGCAGCACAAATGTGTTCTAAACGTCTTCTTCTGACCCCAATATAGGATCGCGAAGCCAGGAGAAACATTTGCAGAAAGACGATGTAGTCCAACATTGTAATTGTAATGCTTGAAGTTGGGAAAGCTAAGACGTATGGCAACGTACACAGTGACGTAACGACGCCGTTCGTCAGTGGAAAAACAAACAGGTTCTGAGAAAATTCGCAAGTTGAACCAGCACCAGTTCCGAACCAGTTCTTTTTTTGGTGGAAAAGGGGTATCTGTGAACAGTTCTTAAAAGAACCATTTTTTAGTGTGCAAAAGAACATTGATAAAATGTTTCCACTAGAAAGAACCTTTTGTGGAATGGAAAGATGTTAAAGGTTCTTCATGTAACCATCGATTCCACAAAAGAACCTTAAAGGTCCCGTTCTTCGTGATCCCATGTTTCAAACTTTAGTTAGTGTGTAATGTTGTTGTTAGAGTATAAATAATATCTGTAAAATTATAAAGCTCAAAGTTCAATGCCAAGCGAGATATTTTATTTAACAGAAGTCGCCTACAGTGAACGGCCGGTTTGGACTACATCCCTCTACTTCCTTCTTTAATGACTTCACTAGAACAGTTTTTTGACTAACCTCCGCCCACAGGAATACACAAAAAAAGGGGGCGTGGTCTTGTTGCGCTCCCACGGAGAAGAGGAAGAGTTGCGTTTGTAGAGTGTGTTTGTCGCCATGTCGTCGAGACACTGTTATTTTCATCCCGGAGTCCAATCACCTTTGTTTGGCCTTCCCAGGGACGCTGTACTTAGAGATCAATGGTTACAATTTATGCGCATGCATCTCCACGTTATGGTAAGAGGCGTGACCTTTCCGGGCAACGTGCGCTAAGCTGCTGTCGAATCACAACACAGGATCCGCTGGCACAATCAGAACTCGTTACGTATTTCTGAAGGAGGGACTTCATAGAACAAGGAAGTCATCAGCCCGTTCTCTGGACAGTGAAAACAGCGGTATACAGATAAGTAAATTGTGTGAAAAATACTGTGTTTTTTTACACGCGAAACATGAACACATGTTATATTGCACACTGTAAACACAATCAAAGCTTCAAAAACACAGGGAAAACGGGACCTTTAATGTTTAAGGGGTGTAGAGAAGACATGTGACAGGACTGTCTTTTTTAGGAGAAACACACGAGCATCAGGAGACTTCGCATTTAAATCTCATGGCCATCTATAGGAGAGTTTTTTCTTGTAACAGGTAACAGTCTGGTTGCAGCTCTCTGACGCTCTCACTGGTCAGTTGGAGGTTTAACACTAGTGCAGATCCCAATACTCGCCAGTTTCTTATGCAATAGCATGCAATTCCTGACCAAGTCAATTCGGAAAGTTCATGGAGTCGCCTCTCTTGTTGTCCCTGTGGTTTGGGGCCGGCAGCGAGAGCGAGCTGACCTGACAGAGAGTGAGCAGTCGGTCCGTGAGCTGTAATTGTATTTGTGTGCTTGTTGCCCCTGCGTGGCACGGTCCCCCCCGACTGTTGCCCCTTAACCACGGTAACAGATTGGCATGCATAGCTAACAAACCTGATTGTCTGTGCTTCTTTGTATAGGCCGCAAGCCCTGCGAGAAACCCTGATTACAGAGTTTGGCATGCCACCCGATCCATTTTTTTGAAGCGGGCCCCTTGTACATCAGCGACAAGCGTAATGTGAAATGAATTCGCCGCACTCACCGGGTAAATTCATTTTAAACACTTTACCCCGGCGAAACAATGGCCACCGGCTATGCCTGTTATCTGGCGATTTATCAGGCAAAAACCCAGCGGAGGCCGGTAGTGACAGTGTGAAAGTGGAAGCAGGACTCTTGGCACGGTCGCGGGACCCCGTGTGCACAGATGCGCTCTATTCACCACCGTCCCCTCATTCTCATTGTTCTTATAAAACAAAAGCCGAATCAAGAGTATCAGCATCTGTCTTCAATCTTTATGTGTTTACGGATTCAATGACTTTCCCATTAGCGGGGCTCACGGAAACTTTTTTGCACATTCACTCGCATTTTCTTTATTTAAGAAATGCACGGTAGCTAATGGTTTTTATTAATGTGAATTAGTGTTATTGTAACTTTTATAGGTTTCGTCAATATTTTGAATTAGATTTTTATTTTATTTTAGTTGTGTTTTTGTAATTTTTATTAGTTAACACCAATACAAAAATAATCAAATAAAGTAACAAAAATAAATACAAATCTCTTATATAAAATGTTGTCATTCTAAAATGGTTAAAATATTAGTAATAATAATAAACTAAACAAATATAATAATAAAAATGTTGAACAATGCATATAATAATAAAAGAAACAAACAAACAATAAAAATACATTGAAATTATAAGGAAATAAAATACAGAACTGACAATTTTGTTTTTGTGTGAATTTCTTGGAATTGCAATTCAGTAAATTCCACTTCTTGTCATTCCAATTTAACATCCTAAGCATGGCCGAATAAATCCATATTCATGTACATAATTATTTTTACATCCAGAATAACAGTCTTTGTTATTGTTGACGAAATCAAAAACCTTTTTTAACATTCATTTCCTTACAAAAAGATGCTGAAACATTGTGGAAAAACACCGCATAACAGCAGCCAGTGAAACAGCAGCTAAAGTCATGTGAGGACACTGACCAGATAAAACCCCTATCAGCGCGTGCGCACGCACACACACACACCCCATATGGCTCACACACCCATTCACTCGCTCGCATTATACCACCCCAGAATCCTCAGACACATTATCGATCTCACACACTTACATTTAACGAGCGTAATGAGAATCATTCATGTTAATGACTCCTTCAGACCAAAGCGGTGCAACACTCTTTTGGCATTTATGGTTTCATGAACAACTTTTATCATCCATGGAACTTTTCCATTGCACAAAATGCTCTTTATAGTGCAAAAATAGATTTTTTCAATGCTCTTTTGCATGGTACCTTTACATATGAGAGTGTACCAGCTGATTCCAAAGACATAATAACCAGCATTCACTGGACCCAAATTGGAGTTATTTTAGTATCACTGACATACTATTATTGTTAATATTTTGAAATAAAAACTAGGGTTAGGGCTATTAGAATAATTTTCATATATTTCATGTGTTTTAATAAGTCTATATAGTTTTTATATCATGTTTTACAACCTCTAGAATCCATGTCGATTCGCATCCTCCATCACACACACTCACATCTACCCAACATAACGAGAATCATTCACGACCTTCAAACCAGAGCGCAGTTATCAGGTGATTCCAAAGACACATACATGGAAAACCCAGCATTCATCGGATGAGTAACACGCCAAAGAGAAGGAGAATGGGAGCAATGAGTGTGTCCAGCAAGAGGAGCACAACAGTGTGTGTGTGAGTGAGTGTGTGTGGTCCTTAGGTCATCTTCTTAATGTGCTGTTGCAGTCCTGAGTGCAGTTGCCCACCAAACACACGCCATCCCTGCGCCCTCCCGCTGTGTTCCTATCAGACTCCGAGAGCAATCCCCGGCGCGCTCATGCAGCAACAAGCCCAACAATCTTCATCCCGGCATAAAACAGCACCCGATTACAGCTCATGCATCCTTAAAGCGACACGCCGGCTCTCCTCCTCGTCGCAGACCTGTCGTAAAATCACTTATTCATGGGGAGTGATTTGTAAAAAACCTCGACACAGAATGCGTCTGTGCTTTTTCCGGATAGCCATTGTTTTTGTAGGTTTGGGCTTTCTCGCAAAGGTCACAGCGCTGTCGAGCGTCTCTGACGAAGACGAGAGAGGAAAAATAGGCATCCCGCAGCGTGCAACATGTTGCCTGAGCCGCAGCGAGGCTTTAGGAATATTATGACACATCTTCTAGAGGCAGGGTGTTTACCGTTCAATGCCATCTGTGCCATGCTTGCCAGCAGAGACGTAAAGAAAATCATGCATTTTCTTGGTGTGCATGTTTTCCTGATTGCATCAATTTGAGGGTTGTGGGTTTCGATTATCTGTTGTTGACAGGTTTTCCTGAAAGGCTGTCTGGGATGGCGTCCCGCTCGGCATCGCACAGGTGTGAGGAATTAGCAATCAGAGACACCCGTGTCATCCCAAAATACTGCAACTTGCTGTAAAGGCCTTCTCGGGTCATATCCGGAGGTTAAGACAACACACGTCTGAATCCACAGTTTCTCCATCTAAGATAAGATAATCACAACTGAGATCTCTTTAACCCTTACAGCCTGACATAATAGTATTAACCTTTACACAAAATATCAAAAACCTAAAAACACTTTTGCATTTTTTGTTGATAATCAAGCTTTTATATAAGATATAGTGAGAATATAGAGGGGAAAAACAATTCAGAGGACAAAACTAAGCAAAAATATATCTAGTGTGCTTTGCAATATATATAAATGATCAAAAAGAAGGATGCAATTCTGATGCTTGTAATGTAAATCAATGATCTTTAACTAACTACTTACATAAAATCCATATAAATATCAGTCTTCACTCTATATCTGCCAAGAATCTACTAATAGTCTTAGTAAGATCATATTTAAATGCTTATAGTTTTATGATCAAAGCTCTGTAGTTTCAATAATTATTGAGAGATGAACAAATATACGTTCCTCAAAAGCCTGATTATCATATTTGATACTCACAATTGAATATGATTTTTCAAAAAAAAAAAAAAATCATGAATGGATAATCAAGTGGATAATAAAGCTAAGTCGCTATAGTCCAGTAAGTGTTCATCTTGAAATATTAGACGACAGATGGCATGTAGTTTGTGTGCAACAGGTTCATCATAATCATGATGATAGTTCAGAGGCCTTTTGACATATCAAAGAAATATGAATATACCAGTCTTTATAGGGTTAATATATCAATTTTTAAACAGCAATGAGATGCAATAAAGAGCAAACGGAGACATTTTCACCTGCTTTTCAGGCATTTTCTCAATAGTTCCAGAACAGATCAATGATGTCCCAGACGAGCACCTGCAAAAGTCTCTATACTCTTATTGTATGACAGCTATTGACTTGTTTGTGTCTATATTTATAACATTTAAAGGACAAAATTGAGGCTTAAATGATTATAACATCAAATCTCCTTCACCTAAAAAGAGCAATTTCTATGTTGCCTTTGATATCCTACAGTTTGGTTAAAAGAGAACCAGGCGTCTGACAGAACCAAATTAATTTATATTATTTTTGACTTGTGCTTCTAGTTCTAACCAGAATAAATACTCACTTGATTATCGCTAAAGCTCACTCAAACATGACTTTATGTGACAACTTAAAGGCCAACTACTATTTAAACATCAACTTACCACCGTCAATAATGGCTTGTTCACCAAATCTTAGTGGCTCTTAAGGTTGTGACCCCAAAAATAGTTAATAGGTCTGTTCTGAGGTCTGTCAGGGTCACATGACTGCAAGGGGAAAAAACAGTGCTAAATGCAAATAAAACGCAAATAACTATACCATACTTTAATGATGCATAGTTAGGATAGCAAAATAACATGCTTACCAAAGCTTGTGCATCCAATCAAATGTCACTTGGTAGAAGCTAGTCAGTTTAGACCGAAGTCAACATGGAGGTTGTAATGCCCTCATCCTCAAAAACCAACAAAAGGTCAAAGAAAATACAACCCTGACTACATTAAATACATGTTCACAGGTAAATCCCATTTGTTTGCACATTTACAAAATTATCCTTTTCCTATTCATAATAATCAACTTGGGTACTGTGTTGGGTCGCCACCTCATGTTCAAAGTAAACTTGGTAACACTTTGCAATAAGGTTTGTTAAAGGAATTGTTAACATTAGTTATATCTTATTCAATGTTACTTTTCAACAATACATAGTTAATGCACAGTGAACTAACACGAACAATATATTTTCACTAACAATTACAAAAATAACTGTAAAGAAACCCTTGTGTCCTCGAGTCACACAGCAGATTTACTATCCTACAACTCAACTCGAAAAAAAAGTGCTTTAAAATATATTGCTCATTTTTAGTTTTGTTTGCTAATGCACAAATGACAAAAATGTGAACAAATGACCTTATAAAGTGTTCCAGAAAAATCTGTGTCCTGAAGCAAAACCGGCATAGAAACACTGGCCCGCATGATGACAAGGCAATGGAAACATAATGACATCATACTAAATTTTAATGGATGCCACAAAGACCCTAAGTATTAAGGAATGCATGCCAGACTTCCTTTGCTAATTGGTAAGTAATTAGCAAAGAAGGGAACTTTTAGAGTGTACATTATTAGTGCAGCAATGCAGAACTAACACCTAGACAATGCCCAAACACGTATTATTATTATTATTATTATTCCGAGGCTAATCTCGTATTCAAAGTGTATCAGCTGACCTAGAAACAACACAATGGCAACTTTTGCATCTTAAGGCTTCTGGGTGAGGACAATGGTGGCATTGAGTGGGTTTGGCTTGAGGGCCACAACAGATGCCTTGACCCAACACAACCTGTTGAAGAACTCAATCACGTCCCATTACGCCTGTCAACGCGGCAGCACAATTCGCCGGCCTGCGCTGATTAAAACGCAGAACTCTCTGTGGAAAGCCAGTCATCAAGTTTGCCATTAAAAAAAGTCCCTGAGAGAGCGAGGAGGCCAATTTTGGATGTGATTAAACTACACAGGCTGTAAAGAAACCCTTGTGTCCTCGAGTCATACAGCAGATTTACTATCCTACAACTCAACTCAAAACAAATGTGGTTCAGTAGGTCCTCTAGACACGATTTCTTCTTTGCTGGCATGGATTCAGAAGTTGCTTTAGGCCCAGTAGATTCTTCTACAAATCCAGCCGACCATGGTCAAAAAATGTGCCCTCATCTCAAAAAAAAAAAAAAGGGGGGGGGGGGAGGAATGCATGGGAGGGAATTGCCGAGGTATCCGTGGGGAAATTGCACGGAGCCCAGTGGGAATTTTAGCAGACCCAGACAAGTGTTTTCCGAGCCAAGATCTGAGATTATCATAATGGGAGACAAAGAGAAAATGTCTGAGGTTGGAATCAGTCCCAGCTCAATATTGTGGCCCTTGACTAATGAAACAATGGCCGTCAGACTTCAAGTTGCATCGTTTTCAGATGTCAGGAGAACACGCGCAACCCCCGAAAGAAAACTGATGCAATCTCCATCTAGTATATTACATCGATACTTCTTTCCCATCAAAACCAAGATCACTGTTTTGGTGGAAAAGGTGCCTTTAATACTCACCACCCCTGCCTCAAACCTAGGCTCCGCTGTGACGGATGACCTGTGAAATCACCGCTGTCAGTTTGCGTGAGGGACAAGATGGTTTCAGATATCTGCAAACAAGGAGATAAAGCTGTAGATGAATGGCACAGGTACGTGAGACTGAACTGTGTTCGGGGGGGGGGGGGGGGGGGGGGTTGACCGGAGGAGAGACGTGAGGAACTCCAGACGCAAACTCAAGTGCAAGTGCGAGAGACCACCGGGGACTCCCGAGAGCTCATGGAAAGAGGAGTGTGTGTGTTCATCACCTGTCCAGAAAAGACACATCAAAATTCACAATGTACCTGCAAACAAGAAAAAGTCCTGTGAATCGGTTTAATTGTTTTCAACATCATTGCAACAAAGATCAAATTCATAACAATTAACTTATGAACTCTGCAAATTGGCAAATGAGATCCCAATTGTTTATTCTAGACAGCAATGAGATGAAATACTTCTCAGATGTTTCTCTTGAGAAAATAAATAAACCTAGCAAGTAGCAACCTTATGGATCTCCTATAGAGTTTAAAAAGAGATCCCAACGTCGGTGCTCTGATTTTCAAGTTTGCAAGTCAATTATTATTAACCTAAACTTTTCTTATCAGATGCAAATTCTTACTTTATGACAACTATTAACTTTTTATCTCACCTCACAAATTTTAGGAGAGACACCTCAAATTTGACACTAGAATTGAGAGCTCCATTAAGCTGTAAAAGAGCAATCTCTGAGCAATAACATTTTCCCCTGGGTAGTAAAAACATCAATCCATCCTGAAGAAGAAATTTGAGTGTTTTTACGAACACATGTCCCATCTCGGAGGAAACCAGGGGATTTGAGGAACCATCTGTTGGCCAAAGCCTTTGGGAAGCACACTAATATGGATTTAGGATATTGCTCTCTGCAGGTGGGATGGGAATGGCAGTGGCCTCTTTAGAGGGAGGGGCAGAGAGATAAAAGTCAGTGGTGTGATCCTGGTGTGTACTGGATTCAAAAATAAAATAAAACCCATAATGTTATGTAACAGCAAAAACATACTGAAACATAAGTGCACTAGTGCAGTACATGAAAATGCAATTGATCATGGCAAATCCAATTAAAAATGTGCTAATCTCACAATATGACACTCTCACCGATAAAAAAAGAGCCAAAATACAGTTAAAATGGTACAGTTAAAAAGTATTACTTTTAAGACATGATAAACAGTTGACAAAAAATACTTATAAATTTGTTATTTCATCAGGTTTGGACTTGGACTTTCCAAAAACCATTTGAAAAGATGTTATATATTTTGTTGACATTTGTACTTGCATTATCACAAATATTTCCACCGATGTTTAAATCCAGAAAAATACGGTAAACCAACGGCTGAGGAGGTGAACACGACATCGACAAGCGACCTCTAGTGGTGAAACTCGCACACTGTGCCTTTAAATGTCACATTAAAATGAGCAGAATGTTGTTGGCCATTATATGCTTATCAAACGGTCTCATCTGGTCTAAGTGGGTGGCTCTTGATCATAAAAATGTGTACTAGACTTTTACGTGTGGCTACATGATGCAGATTAGTGACCTCTGACCTCTATTATTAAAGACACTAACCTTTTAGCAAGACTAGAGAAAGAAGCAGGGCATTAGAAGAATCATGAATGAGTCTCAAAGAGTATAAATAATAAAGACAAAAACTTTCAGGGAAAGGGGACCTAAAGACGCCCCACAATATACACGAGGAAACAGGATAATTCAGATGCCACACATAAACTGGCAAAACTCCTCTTTCAACTTGTTAACTCTTCCTACTAACACTTTGATGACAATTTGTAATTGCTTCCTTGTTTTCTTTTGTTCCACTGCATTCAATTGTGTCAGACCTCAAATCATATTAAAAACATTGAAAGGGTGAGCAAAAACTAAAGTTTTTGCTTCATGTTTTGCTCTGCTGCCCATTGAAAAAGCTTTTCTAAATGTGTTTAAACTTATATTTACATTTATGCATTTGCATAAATTTCCATTGCATTCAAGACATACAGTTAATCAGTTCATGCATTCTCTAAGAAATTTTGAGTTCACTTGATTTCTCTTTAAAAGAACCAAACTCAGACCATTTAATAGACATAAATGTAATAATAATAATAAAAAAAAGAGTAATTTCAGATTGTAACTGGACTTGAAAATGAATTCAGATCAGATTCAGATGCAAGACCATGCAAACACTGTGAGTGTGTTAGAAATCAGGAATGTTAAGAGAACATTGTGCTTGGTACATTTTTCGTCTTCAAACCAAACTTGGGTTTATATTGATTACGCATTAGGTCAGTAGGTGGTCTTTTGTGGCTGTTCGAACACATTCAACCTCATGAGCGTCAACACTACGAAAGTACTCCAGTCTAATGATCAAATCAGTGTGAGTCGAAGGATAGTCGCAGCATAAATCAGCATTAGGCGTCAGATTTCATTCGTCACAAGTGAGGAGCTGACTGACAAGACAATATGGCAGAAGATTTGGTTTCAAAGCAAAATGTAAAAGCACCTATATGGCAATATATTGGATTTAAACCCAATGCTATTGGGAACCTCCAAAGGATTAGTTGTGTTTTTCTAGTTGTGTTTTGCGTTAAGAAGGATAATGAACCCACCATTCAATCAATTCAACCCTTCTCATGGATTTTGATTGACAGGTGATCTGACCAATCATAATCCGCCATCTGCTGAATCCGCCATTTTGTCCGACAAAGCAGTCAGGAGAGTTAGTAGATTAACTTCATTGGATTTGAACTTGAAAAACGGTGTGTCCTGACATCTTTCCGTGGTTGAAACAACATTTCTTCTGATGTTCATTCATGTTTATTTGATGCTATATAAATTAACTAGAAGGAAGAGATGATTGGTTCAGGCGCTACAGCGATTGGTCACGACACATTAAAGAGCCACAAAACGGTATTTATTGTTTAAATTTCTTTAAAAAATGACCAAATTTGAAAGTTGAGACTTTATTTCATATCAAAAGTAACCTGGTCTGTCCTGTCTGTCAGCGCGTTGTCAGTGTCCTCTCTGATGTATTTTTCACTGCGTGAGAACATGATGTGTGGCGTGAGAGCGGCGGTGGCTAGTCGGACATAGCAACAGTAACTAAAGGAGGCGGGTCTTTGCGAACGGTCAGTTGCCGAAATGCCGCTAATTTGACTGGCACGGAGCGTTTTCAGTTCATTCCATAGACTGTAAAAAATATGGACAAAGCGTCTGTGACGTCACCCATAGACTTTCTGAAGAACGGTTTTGAGGCCGTTTATGGGGGGTATGGGCGGCGCCATCTTGTACGATATTTCAATACAAATGTTCAGAAAGGATACAGAGGTGGTATGATGTGTTGTGTCAGATCATGGCCGAGACGTCAAATTTCAGGAATTCCACTCGGCGCAGCCTATGCTCGTTATCAGCTGTCAATCAAAGTTAACCACGCCCTTATTTGTCATACATTTTATATCTAAATATGATCTAAACTAACGAGTTTGAAAAAAATTCACCCCCCTCATAGTTGTCAGGCACTCGGAACCTATCGAAAAATACAATATAAGTCCATGGGACCAACCTGTAAAAACATGAATTTATGCTGTGAAAACGGACATTTTAACATGGGGGTCTATGGACATTTGCTCCCTTTTGGGACCTGCCCCTAGCGGATTTTTGATGTATTGCAGTTTTTTGCACTTCCGGGTAGGCTTCATTTTTCAGATTAGAATGTTGCCGCTTGGTTCATTCCTATGGAAGCTCAACTTACATAAGAACTAATTGTAAACGCTCGCTCTGCTCCGCATCGTTATGAATACCCGTGTGCATTTTACTTTTACTCCTCACGTCACATCCCTAGCGGCGTCCACTTGTGATCCGATCGACTAAAACACAGTTAACTACCTTAGTTAACATGAACTAAGAATGAACAATATATGAATCGTAGTTAATATTAATTTCAACATTTACTAATACGTTATTAAATCAAAAGTTGTATTTGTTGACATTAGTTAGGCTAATGCACTGTGAACTAACGTGAACAAACAATGAACAACTCTATTTTTATTAACTAACATTAACAAAGATTAATAACCACTGTAACGCATGTATTGCTCATTGTTTGTTCATGTTAGTTAATACATTGACTAATGAACCTTATTGTAAAGTGTTACCAACACATCTTAATACCTGGTGTAAACAGAGACTTTGATCCAATTGATATGGCCTCAATCAAATTATTATTAAGTTATTTGTAGAACTGTTCCTGTACTGGTGGTTGAGTTTAATGGTTTAAAGGACAGTTGGTTAGTCCATCAGAGGTTTGGATCCACCCGAGGTCCGGCCGCTGTAAAACGAGGCAAACACATCTTGAGGTGAACCGATTACCCCCTGCTTGTTGACCTGTCAAATCATTCAGAAATGTGTCGCAGGATTGAAACACTAAATCGGAATTAGAGGCTTTTGTTTTAGCTGCACGCAGCACAACGAGGGGGGACGCGAGCAGGTCCTAAACCCTGTGACCCGCCCCCAAAACCCCCCCACCCCCCATGTGCCCACCACAGCCTCAGTGTTTACGTAACCCACATTTGTTTACAGTACGCACTGCTTACGTCGCGGTAATGTATATGAGGAAACTTCTGCCTCCCACTGGTGGTTTGAAGGTGGAGATGAGCAGCTTCTTCAACACTTCCATTAAGAGCCGTTTAATATCATCAATTAAAAACTAAAACCATGAAAAAACATTTACTGAAATTACACTGGTGAGAGTTAATGTGCACACACATTCCCAGATACATGCATGCATTTACACACACCAAATCTGAGTGTACCTGAAAAGCAACATACAGTAAAATGAATAATGCATGTGATTAATGCATCAACTTATAGCCTATATTAGTCATTTGCATTTGCATCTATTGTTTATGACTCATCACCTTCAGACTTAAGCACAAAACATTGCATGCATTAATGTCATTTCTTGTTTTAAAGTCTGTAATGTTACCATGTCAACAATGTCAACACTGAGTCGGCGTAACAGACGCGTGCAAAAAAACAAGGAAGATTAATTTAGCGGTCACCCTCCAACAGCTAAACCAGGGGAAATAAACCCTTCTTATCAGATTAATTGCTAAGTTTAAGCCATTAAAATCTTTCTAATCATTTATTGATTCTTGGAATTCATGATGTTAGATCAAGAGCGCAAGATTTAGTATTAGCAGCAATTCAGTCTGAGCTGCCCATGACTGAGCCGTCTGTGACATCTTTATCATTGCAGTAAATATACAGCGTGCATTTGATTTAAACAGCTGTTTTAATTAGTTTTCGGACAGGTCCACGAGGCTCTTTGTGTAACAGAACTTGTGCATTAGCTTTTAAAAGACAGCAGACGAGCTCTCTTCACGAGGGGTCAGCTGAGGGCAAAGATAACAGGAAGTTCAGACCTCCCATATTTGAACTCTTTCTAGTGACCGACAAACCCAATAAATCACGCAAGACGTGAGCGGCGCAGGGTCACACCTGTAATTTAGAATCCACACCACACCCTTTCATACATCTTCACATTGTAAGCTAATCTTCCTCCATGAATTACGCCATGAATTCTCAGAGTCTCAGGCTGTTTCAGTGTTAAAGCTGCTCTGGGACACAAAACATCGATTTCCAAAGCAATGTGGACAAGGTTATCAATTAAATCCTTGTTTTAATGCATTATTGAATGCATAGCTGTAACATATATATACTGTATATAGCAGTTATATATAAGATGCCTGTTTATATATATATTATTTATGTTGTTATTCTTTCTGTTTATTTCACGGTCTCTCTGAAATTCCTTCGTAAAAATTCATGACTGAATTATGTTGCATCGCAGCACAAAGGACTGCACATTTCCCAACAGCATTTTACTAAATAAATCATTAATGCCTCTGCAAACATCCACAGTAATGTGCTAGTCTTCGGGAATATGAAATGAAAGGCTATTTTCTTCATTAAAGAGCTTCCTCCTTAAATTTGCCTCAATAGTTGCTCCTACAAAACCTTGAGAAATAAAAACAGATGTAAATAGTTGACATACAGAATTTAGAGCTATAAAATTAATGTAGATAGCAGTGTAAGATCTTTGGTGAGTTTTAATTTGTGTTTTCACATTTGTCTTCCACAGTTCAACCCTAAGCAATGACCCTGACCCTAATCGCACACTTAAACTCATAAAAATTGCTTAGTCTGGGAGTAAAATTCCAAGTCTTTGTTGTTTTTTCCAACTCACCAACACACATATTGTTATCAGTGATTTTCAGTGAAAAGATGACGGTACTGTTCTAAACCCCATAACCTCACTATAGTCTGCTGCCCTGCTGTCTACACATCAATCTTCAACATAACAGAAACTTTTTTAAAGGGGTGGTTGATTATGATTTGACTTTTCTAACTTTAGTTAGTGTGTAATGTTGCTGTTTGAGCATAAACAACATCTGCAAAGTTACAACGCTCAAAGTTCAAAGCAAAGGGAGATATTTGCTTTTAAAGAAATCGCTTTTTAAGAACTACAACAAACGGCTGGTAGAGACTACACCACATTCCTCCCGGGTTAGTGACATCACCAACCCTAGAATTTACATAAACCCCGCCCCCTGAACACGATTTATAGATTATCAAGACAGAATATGCTAATCAATGACTTGAAGATAACTACACATCAGCTTCATAAACTCATCAACTAACCATTCAGAAATGTCCTGTTGCTTCTACATGTTCTTCTTGAGTCTCTCCATCATTGTCTGACTCCGGTTTGAACATAAAAGGCTAAAAGTTTTTGAAATTTTCAGTGCATGTGTGTGTGAGGTAAAAGGACACGAGCTGTTGAAGCTCCGCCCCCTGTGCCGGGAGCAGCAGCTCATTTGCATTTAAAGGGACAGACACAAAAAAAACGGTGTGTTTTTGCTCACCCTCAAAAAGCGACAACATGCTATATAAAAATATCTGTGGGGATTTTTGAGCTAAAACTTCACATACACACTCTGAAAACATCAGAGACTTATTTTACATTTTGTGAAAAGGGCATTACACCACACCTTTCAATGTCAGACATAACATTATTAAACACTAACAGGTCTTTCCCTTCTTTCTTAAAAATAAAGGTTCCAACGGGTTTTTGTTGTTGTTGCAGTGACACTATAGAAGAACCATTTGGGTTCTTGTAAGAATTTTTTTTCTTTGTGTGAAGAATATTTAATTAACATTTTTCCATTATAAAGAACATTTTGTGCGATGGAAAGGTTCTACGGAAGGTTCATCATGGAACCAATAAAAAGTGTTTACTAAAAAAACACATAAAATAGCACCTAATTTCATCATTAACTCTTCTAATCCAGTCCTACGCAGAGCATGTTTTCAAGACAATTTCTATAGGTTATAATAAAAAAATAAAATAAAAACTAAGCAGAGTTTAAATAAAACACAATATTAAGTTAATAATCAACAGAATTATGTCAACAGAATTCATCAAAATAATATTGCAATTTAAAAGGTTTAATTAAATCAATAAATTAGAATTGTGCAAAATTGCAACCATGCATTTAAGTTGTGGTAACAGATCCGCTACATTTCTTTTTAGAATGTCAGCGTCTCTTTTCTTTGTGGGAGAACAATGAAAACTTTTAAGTACATTATTGCTCAGTCCAGGTCAAGTTCTGCAGTGATTTTCCCTGCATGTTTGAGCTAACCGGTGCACTCCCACACATCTGTGTCTTTCTCACTGTTACTGCATAACCCCTACGGTACAGGCGCGGGTCACGGGTCGCAGCACCGGACCCTTTCTTTCACACATCAAGATTACCCATGTAAGCGAGCGGTCTAAAATAACTACTGGAGCCTTTTGTGTTCGGGCGGAGAAAAGAAAATGTCCCCCTCTCGTATCTTTGCGATCTGTAAACGTTGATTGTCCCCGGCGTGTAGAGAGGTAGAATGTCATTTTATCAGACTTTTTTCCCTTCAGAAGTGTGTAGATTCTCCAGATCGCGTCGGCACAATGGCTTGTTGTGGCTTTGACCGGCTCGTTTTGATGTTCTGAGTCCTACGGGGTCGTCGCATCATGCGAAGGACACATATACGTGCATGTGTGGCGAAAACACATCATGCTAGCACTGATGCGGCATTGTGTTACCTGCATGGCTTTTCTTTGATGTGAGATTGCTTTCACAGGCTAGAGAGCAGGTAACAAAAACAGCGCACTAGACACCTTTTCTACCACGAACAGTTCAACTGTGAGGAGCATTGTCCATTGTGAGCAACTCAGAGGCACACAATCGAACACTTTGTGTTAGAATGATTGATACAGAGAAATTTAATCACGTTAACTGGCTGGTGCTTTTAACTGTATCTGTGGCTGTATTGAGAGAGGAGGGACGGTAAACAATGGGCGGCCCTGTGGTTGTGGGCAGCGGGGAGCTGGGTTTCCAATGCTTAGGTCAGGACACCAGATACCTGCCTCTGCCTTGTAGTTCGCTCCAGGACAAGATTTTTTCCTCCTGAGAGGACATCAATTTAACAGATTGGCGGGGTATTACGACCCGCTTTGGCCTGGTCGAAATGGCGGGCAACTGGGAAAACGATCCTATTCATCCCAGGTCTTGGGGATTTAAAAGAGTAGGCCATCCTAAAACGTTCTACTCACGTCTTTTACCATATGCTGTTGTGGTTTTTATTTTTTTACATGCACTGAAAAGAATTTGGTGCACAATTTTCACTCTGAAATTGCTTGTAGATTTCACAAATAATTACAAAGAAACAGCAAGTGACATTGAATTAAGCTAGTAGAAAGACTGAAATAGTATTTTCATGTAAAATGTAAAACTTTAAAAGAATATTTACATGGCCCATTTTCGCTAGCTGAGGAGAAATACATAATCATGTTTCACCTGGTCGCTTCAAAATCGAGTTTTCCTCCATCCCGTAATGGTTGAGAAGCGCCTGGACTTCGGCACTGGTCCATTCATTGCATGTTTTTCAATGTTTGTGGAGTAAATATATAGGCTAGGTTGGGCTATAAACTGTGTTTGTGCAGCTTTTTAAAAATGGCGGGTGCTGGTGTTTCGCATGGGTTCGGTCAATCAACTCTCACTTACGTCACTGGTAGTTCCAGTTGTGCTGGGTTAGACCCGACTCTGATGTAGGAGCTAATCTAGTTCCCCCAAAAGGCGTTCATGTGAGGTTCGAACACGCCAAAAAACAGGTACTTCCGCCATAGTTATAGGAACTATGAACACGTTTCTCCGGTGTGAAAGCACGTCATGTCTGCTCCGGATGGGACAAAAGACAATGGAATCCATTATAATAGGTAGAAATAAAATGGGACATCAGTTTACTGTTGAGGATTGTCACATCACCACGTTGTGCCGCATCTGAAAGCCGTTATGCCCAACATATTCCCAAATAGTCTCAGCTATTTCTGAAACACTTTGTCAAATCCAGCGTAGAAAACCTCTAGCCGTTGCGACTCGACACAATGCGACAAATAGGGCCGGGCGGTATTACGATATATATCGTTATCACGGTATAAAATGTCTATCGTTAGAGATGTTGCTATAGTGTGTATATTGCGGGATGTAAATATATAGCACTATTGGTCCTTCAGAGATGAAACATATGAATGAGAATATAAAGAGCAGGACGTGCTTGATGTTAAAAAGAGTTTTAGGCACATTCATGTAAACACAGCTGGTCATGTCTCACGTAAAAGTAAAGAGTTGAGTCTAAACCGGATGTGTATCAGTATAATGGATCAGTGCATTAGGTCTTAAAGTGACAGCAGCCTAATATACCTACCTAATGCTCTGTCATTAATGTGAATCAAACAAAAGAGAAAATAACTTACTTAAAGGGATAGTTCACCCAAAAATGAAAATTCTGTCAGTAATTACTCACCCTCATGTTGTTCCAACCCCGTAAGACATTCGTTCATCTTCGGAACACAAATTAAGATATTTTTTATTAAATCTGAGAGTTGTCTCACTCCTCCATAGGCTTCTAAGGGATTGAAACTTGCTGGCCCAGAAAATGTATTAAAGACATCGTTAATATAGTCCAAGTGACTCCAGTGGCTCGATCTTAAGTTTATAAAGCGATGAGAATACTTTTTGTGCGCAAAAACAAACAAAAATAACGACTTTATTTGCACGTCACACGTAGGCTCACTATTGGCCGACGCTGGTCATGTGTGATACGTGGTGACGTGCAACACAGACGCGCTACGCTTAAACACTACGTGAAAAGATCCGAGGCCCAGAGAGAAGGAAATGAAAAGTGGAATAAAGTCGTTATTTTTGTTTGTTTTTGCGCACAAAAAGTATTCTCGTCGCTTTATAAACTTAAGATCGAGCCACTGGAGTCACTTGGACTATATTAACGATGTCTTTAATACATTTTCTGGGCCAGCAAGTTTCAGTCCCTTAGAAGCCTATGGAGGAGTGAGACAGCTCTCAGATTTAATCAAAAATATCTTAATTTGTGTTCCGAAGATGAACGAATGTCTTACGGGGTTGGAACAACATGAGGGTGAGTAATTACTGACAGAATTTTCATTTTTGGGTGAACTATCCCTTTAATAACTTAGGCCAGCATAATTTGTTTAATTCATATTTTTGTTATATTGTATTTGTCCTATTGTTAGTAATTTGCTTCTTTTTTTCTTATTTTTAATAACAGAAATGAGATAAAATAACACAAAATAACTAATAACACTTCACACTAAATATAGAATTTATTTGAAATAAAAAAACGTTTACTATAGGCCAGGGTTTCAGTGGGGTTCATGAGGGAATTTCAGGGGGTTTGTGGGTTGATGAAAAGCTGATTAAATTACATTGTAAAAATGTAAAATGTAAAATTAATTCATTTATAACAACTAAATAAAATACTAACTAAAAAACAAAACAATTTATTTGTTTACCTGCATATCATGTGACCATTTACAGACATCAGAGAACATGCAAATATGTTGTTAAATTATTGAAATATTACCTTAGAATTTCAAGTAATTATTGAGGTCAAAGGGGTTCAGCTATAAGCTAATGTGTTATTTTTCATGTGCCAATTTATGTAGAATTCTGGAAATTCTGATATGTCGTCTGAGACACCGTTGAGTCCGAACTCAAATTCCTATATTTCAAAGGCCACTGAAGCCTAACTAGATACTTTGGTCTCGCTCAGACCCCCATTGATGCTGCAACCCTGTTAATGGCAATAAAATCTTTTACATTTCCTTGCCCGGCTGTTAACTTTACTGCGCGCTGCACTTTCAAAGCTGTTGCGCGTCCATTAGAGTTGTAAAAGCCGGTTAGTCGCCCATGTGCCTCTCCCCCTTCTATGGTTACCGCTAATCCCTTCACCAAAAAAAGAAAGAAAAAACATGACACATAGAGCTGAGAGAGAGTCAAGCAGGTCTCAGCCTTTCATATTGTGATATCTGATACAAGGGGAGTTTTTGAGGAAAGCACAATGTTTATTTTCGCAGAGTCGCCTTTGGGGCTTATGGGAGGTTCATATGGCATTTGAGAACAGTGTCGGGTGTTCAAGATTTAGCAGCTCTTTCCATGTTTGTTGTCCGGGCCTCCTCTGGTCTTGCATAAAGGACGTTTCTTATGCCGGGAGGTAACATCAAACATCTAAACATCTAGAAAACCACCAAATCGGCAAAAGGCTAGACTTTGAATCACAATGCCTGTTCACGCCGAATCTTTTGCAACAAAACATTTTCCATCAAATGCATCAAAACCCATTTGCACTGAGATTTTTGTTATACTGTGAAAAACATTCAGTTATTTTTAAGGGTGCTCCGATTGATCGGGCGCCGATCGTTATCGGCTGATAATAGCTTTATATGGTTTGATCGGTGGTATAAAGGCCGATCTGAAGAGCCTTTCTGGAAAGCAAAGTGAACTTTGAGCTTTGGGTTCTCACTTAAACGGTTACATGCACATAGAAATATGCCAAAAATGCCCGGATTGGTGAGTATTCGGTTAAACACCGTCAGTTATGTGAACATAAACAGTTGGGAAATAAGTTGCACGTGCAACAGTATATTGGATCCGTGCATTCGGCCTTAAAGTGACATCAGCCTAATAAACCTGCTGCTGTCTGTGTCATAATGTTAATCAAACTACAAAAGACAATGAGAAAATCACTCTCTGCTCTTTAGTAGATTTAGTAGGATTAATCTACATTTATTTATACTGCGAAGACTATGCAATATTGGTTTACGTTTGATTGCTTTCTGTTGATGAAGACTGTTCTGGGTTTTTTCATGATAATATTTTCAGTTGTCATTTCATGTTACTTTCTCATCTCTCAATTTGTTTATACTTAAAATACATTGTTGTTGAGAATAATTGGCTTATTATTTATTTCGGTGAGTGGTATCGGACAATACTGCTTATTTTTAAAGTGATCGGTAACTTAGTTATTTTATTTTATTTTAGTTATCACAAAATCATTTAGCTTCTGCTGCAGACGTCCACAGATCCATGTAGTTCGGCTTAATAGTGAATCCCATGACTGGCTTAATTTATTTCGGTGAGTGGTATCGGACAATACTGCTTATTTTTAAAGTGATCGGAAACTTAGTTATTTTAATCACAAATTATATCTCTTAAACAAATCTCCTAGACAAAACGGAAAGCAAATCAAGGCCCCCCAAAAAGACCCCAGCAAGTGTCTCCAAAAATGTCTCAAACGTTGCCGCAATCAAAAGTCAGAGATCTCAATATGAACTCAGATATCTCATAAGATTCTTTTATAGTTCTATACTCCTAAATGACAGCTACTGACTCATTTATGCCAAGTTTTATTTCTGCTCAATTTTAGGAGAAACATCAAAGTTGATGCTTAATATAACTGAGATTTTGATGGGTTATATATGATCAACATACATTTTTCCTCAGTTGCTGTATGAGCTCGAAGGTATAGGTCTGATCTATATGAAACGTCGATCAGGTTAGCGGGTTTCCATTCAGAGGCTAATCAGATTTCTTAGCTCCTCTAAACCCACTTTGTGAGCTGACTGTGAGGATCAGACGTGCCAGCTGTCATCACCGTGTGCATAAGACACCAAAAAACTATTATCATTCAATTCAGTCATACACCTGTCAATTAAACTAACACATATTTCTCTCAGTGCCCAGAAAACAACACTTATTAAAAAAATATATGTCTTTAAAAAAAATAACCATCTTCTGACAAGAATCATTTTCTTCAAAAGTCTATTCAAAAGTCTTGATGCATCACTAGATCCTAACATTTTGGTTTCTGGGTTCTTTAAAGCATCAGTACACAGTTAAATCACAAACATGTTTCACCCCAAAACCAAATAATCATTTTGTTTTGTTGTTTAAATTTTAGATTTTTAAGAATAAATACTGTATGACCTGGGGTCCTGGACAATTTGTCATGTGATTCACCCTGATAAATGGTTTTCTAAATAAATTTTAAAAAAAACAAAATAAAAAATGTAGTGTGTCATATAAGAGGACTTCTGAGTGAGTGAATACATCTCAGCATTAGCTGAGTATTAGCTGCACTTATCAGCACTCAAACATGCAGACAGATATAAAGCACAAGACACAGGGGAGAGTAACGCTCTATTATGTCCGATGGGTATTTTAATTACCAGATGGAAATGAGGTTAAACCCATATTAAAGAGGCTAAGTATGTGAGGAGGGTCGACCAGAACTTTGCAGAGTCACTCATGTCACTTTTCAGCTCGCTCACCCTGTTTGTTTACATTTACTCACATGGTATTCTGTCAGAAATATTAATATTTACAATACCAGCTTCGATGATTATAATCACTGTTTTACGATAGAACTGTTCCAGGCGGGCTGTGGCAGGTGCACAAATCAAACAAGCAATATTAAAACTGGAATTATAATAAGCAGCCTCATACCTGTTCGATCATGCCAGTTCTGCTAATCCATAGGGCTTTTAGTTTGCACAATTATTGATGGATATGTTTACTAGGGTTGTTATACCAAAGCAGAAACAATGGAAATCGTCGTTTTTATCCTTAATCCACTCGTTTATGACAATATATATATAAAAAAACACTCGTTTACGACATTCGTACGCGTAGCCAGATGTCGCTCGCGAACAAACTAACGAAGAAAAACACGAAATGATCATAAACGGATATCCGTCTTTACTCCTTACTCACTCCGATAACTCACTCGATCCCTGTCTAAATGTGCACCTGTTATTTAGGTGTGAATGTATTTTATTATTAATTTGGTAAGATCAATGACAATTTTTTATACATCAACATTTGGTACAATGGCAAGAGTGGAATATCGATGACGGAGGGAACAGGTGTAAAGGTGCAGAATAAAGACAAATGTATCGGCATATGTTTTATATTGTGTATATTTTGTATTTAATATTAGTGTCAGTCTTACATTCGAGAGTGAATGTACAGTAAATTGTGGATGATTGGTATCTGTGGATGGATTTGAGTTTGATATGATATATTGAAGTGATATGATGTTCGATATAGTCATCCTCAGATTTGAATTAGAACATGGTTAGACTATAAAAAGAGTTATTTTTTCACACAAATATTTTTTGCAGTTTGGTCATAACAGAAAATATTGTGGTGTGGTTTAGGAATGTTTGGACCTTCACACCCAGAGTCCACTTCTAAATCTGCTTTATGGGTAAATCTGATATGTTTCACCTCATAATCAAAAAAAAAAAAAAAAAAGGTTAATTAAGATTGTTTGCATTGTGACATTATTTTCACGACAATTATGCATGTTTCTTCCATATTTTTCATTACCATAATGCTGTAAAAAAAAATCTATCTTGCCTTGGCACAATAACTGATTTTATTAGAACCTGCATAAATGAGCTTCAGAAGAAGTACTATAGTTATATAGTTATATTTCAATTTTAAAATAATACAATTACCTCATGCTATACCACGTAATGCAATTTGAAAAATGTCTTCATTTTTTGACATTACAATAAGAATGTGTTTAGTTGTTATGAAAATGCCATAATGCAAAACAAACAATCAAAAAATCCTAATGTCCTTAAATATAGGCATTTTGGCATGGAAACCCTTGACAGGTTTTGTTGATTGAACAGAAAAATGTAAAGATTGAGGGTTATAGTTTAATAAAATAACCTTTTCTGTCAGTTTTAATTATTGTCTGTCCAACGCTATCTCACGACCAATTCGTACGAATTCGAACGAGTGATAAAAAGTTGGCTAATTCGTACGACCTCACTCGTACGAATTTGTACGATTTGTCTAAACCCATGTGATGGGTAGGTTTAGGGGCGGGGTCAGGGGTAGGTCATTCGTATGAATTCATACGAATTGGGCAATTCGTACAATATGTACGATTTAGCAAAAATCTTACTAATTCATACGAGTGAGGTCGTATGATTTCATACGAATTAGCCACCTCGTAGAATTCGTACGAATTGCTGTGAGATCAGGCTGGTCTGTCACTTTCAATGATCTTTTCTTGTTAAACCACGAGACATGTTTCTCCGTTTATGTCTAAAATGTGTGCATTATGGTGCAGGTCGTTTCATTAAACATCATGATGGGGACAGAGAGATTTAGATGTTGCCTGGACACTGGCAGGGCAGAAGGTCAAGCAGAGGTCAATTCTCTGACCACATGGCAGAGTCATTCCTCGAGACTCTCTGCGCAATCAAAACCAGTGTGATGTGAACTTACACCCTTGATGAAAGCCTGAAGGGAACGCTCCTCTGATACGTTCACACAGCTTTAGCTCATTTCCTCTGGACACTTGCATGTGAGCATGAGAGAGGCGAAGGGACAGAGACAGGCGAGTGATATATGTGATCCTCCAGATCCAGATTGTGTGCTGGAGCTGTTGGTTACACTGGTCAGAACAGCACTGGACTGCAGCTGGACTCGACAGCCATTGATTTAAGACCTGATCCAGCGATTGGCCAGAGGCAGGCTCTGTGCTTTCAGATCTGACCATTATTTAATGCACTGGGTGTTCACACACTTTCCTGTGAAGGATTTTGTGAATGAACTTGAAGCTGAAATGCAGAATGTCCCCCAAAATGTCTGAAGATCATTACATGATCAGGTATATTTCTAATGGCATTCTTAAGTGTCCAAATATTTTCCCAAGCAAGTAGTTTTATGTTTTCTCTAATGGAAAGAAAGCGGCGACTCAAGGCAGCGTTCACACCACCGAAGTGTGAAACACACAGAACACAGACACAAACACAAACTTCAGCACATGCAAATGACTTTACAGTAAGTGAGTCACTCTAACAATTAACTCTGTGAGTCACAAAATCATTTAGCTTCTGCTGCAGACGTCCACAGATCCATGTAGTTCGACTTAATAGTGAATCCCATGACTGGTTTAATTGAGACCAACATTTTATCAATAGAGAAATAGATTTGAGCAGCATTATAACATTTCAACATTTTGGTATTATATATGTTTATATATATAATACCAAAAGCCTATAAGTGCCATCTGAAATTTTCTTCTAGAATGATCATTTTTATCAAGCTTGTATATTTAAGTACAGTAATTTCACTTAAATGGCAATTAATAGGTAATTTTCATTGCCAATTAAGTGAAATTACTGAACTTAAATATACAAGCTTAATAAAAATGATCATTCTAGAAGAAAATTTCAGATGGAACTCTTCATATATATATATATATATAGAGAGAGAGAGAGAGAGAGAGAGAGAGAGAGAGAGAGAGAGAGAACTGACATTCAGCGTTGAGTGTCGTTGCTGTGTTGAAATAGAGCTAATGAGATGCACTTCTATTCCTTCAGCCTGAACGAGGCTTGTGAACAAACGACAATCATGCAATCCCCCAGGGGGCCCCTGAGGGCCCCTACATACGCATGCTGCATGAGTGCTCATATTATAGTGGATTACAGGTCTCATTACTGTGTGTACTGGGCCCCAAATCACTGCAAAATATGCATGTGCAACAGTAGAAGTGGACTGCTCTGATTCTGAAGAAAATATGAGTTGTTTTTGCTTGTGCAAAGCTCGTCGCCATGATGCATGTTCTGCGTGTTCTGCTTGATGCGTGTTCTGCGTGTTCTGCTTGATGCGTGTTCTGCGTGTTCTGCTTGATGCGTGTTCTGCATGTTCTGCGTGTTCTGCTTGTTCTGCATGTTTTGCATGTTCTGCGTGTTCTGCATGTTCTGCGTGTTCTGCTTGATGCGTGTTCTGCGTGTTCTGCGTGTTCTGCATGTTCTGCATGTTCTGCATGATGCGTGTTCTGCTTGATGCGTGTTCTGCATGTTCTGCGTGTTGTGCATGTTCTGCGTGTTCTTCGTGTTCTGCATGTTCTGCGTGTTCTGCATGTTCTGTGTGTTCTGCATGATGCGTGTTCTGCATGTTCTGCGTGTTCTGCATGTTCTGCGTGTTCTGCATGTTCTGCATGATGCGTGTTCTGCATGTTCTGCGTGTTCTGCTTGATGCATGTTCTGCGTGTTCTGCATGTTCTGCATGATGCGTGTTCTGTTTGATGCGTGTTCTGCGTGTTCTGCATGTTCTGCATGTTCTGCGTGTTCTGCATGTTCTGCGTGTTCTGCGTGTTCTGCATGTTCTGCGTGTTCTGCATGTTCTGCATGATGCGTGTTCTGCATGTTCTGCGTGTTCTGCGTGTTCTGCATGTTCTGCATGTTCTGCGTGTTCTGCATGTTCTGCGTGTTCTGCGTGTTCTGCATGTTCTGCGTGTTCTGCATGTTCTGCATGATGCGTGTTCTGTTTGATGCGTGTTCTGCGTGTTCTGCATGTTCTGCGTGTTCTGCATGTTCTGCGTGTTCTGCGTGTTCTGCATGTTCTGCTTGATGCATGTTCTGCGTGTTCTGCATGTTCTGCATGATGCGTGTTCTGCGTGTTCTGCATGTTCTGCGTGTTCTGCATGTTCTGCATGTTCTGCATGTTCTGCGTGTTCTGAAATCGTGAAATCGTGTTGATGCATGAATTCTAGGGCCAGTGTTATTTGAGATACTATTATTGTTTTTATTTGTTTTCTTATTAATTTCTTATTATTTTCCTTTTAGTTTTAAAGATTCATTAATTTTGTTTTTACATTTTTGTCTTTTTATATTATTTAAAAAATATATATATATCTAAATAGTTTTCAGCTTTAGTTATTTTAGTACATCAAGTTAAACTAAATTACAATGAGAAATGGTGCTTTGGCAACTATCTGAAATAAAGAAGTTTAAGTTTTTTAAATATTTTATTTCAATTTAAGTTTATTTTGCTTCAAGAAATGAAAACGTTTTTATGGTTTTAATTTTAGTTAACTGTAATAACTGATTATAATAAAGTGTAATAATATTTTAGCTGCTTGCTCAATTTAAGGTAATTAATGCAGCAAAATTCTAGAACATTTGTCACAACTTACTTTTCTCCCATCATGCTTTGCTTCAGTCTGTGTAAAGATAAGTGCTTTTTGCACAAGATGAATATATGGGAGATATGTTAGTGTTTCATGATTTATTACATTGCAGTTTTTGGTGGTTACCAGTAGAGCTTTATTGAGGACATATTTATGCTGTAGATTTATGTGAAAAGCAATAACCGTGCACACGCCAGTGCAGTGATATTCTCATTGCCGTGATAGCACATGCATTGTGCACTACTGTTAGCTAGTTAACTGCAAGAAATGTGAGTTAATTTTCTGTTTAATTTCCTCAAAAAACATGCATGTTTGCAGGATGAGATGAGATGCTAACAAGCTTCGACCTGCTTAATCATTGTCATAGTTTGGCATCAGTTCAATCACGTGAAGATAAATATGAAATGATCCACTACTTTTATATCTTCACGTGTTTGAAACACCCTAGTGAACAAAAAATGTGCCGTTCAAAATGTATGGTAATGACGTAAATTGAATGATTTATGATGAATCCGAATGGGCGACCTCATTTCAAATAGGCAAGAGGAATCATTCAGGGTTTGACAAAAGGGAGTTTTGTTGCAGTTAAACTGCAGGTGCTTTTGTTCCTCTGTCACGACACTTGATGGACAAAAGTCCAGGGATCACATTTTTTGGGAGGACTGAGTATAATTATGGAGGGCACACAGAGGTACTGTCAGCCCTCGGGCAGCGGCGGAGGTGAACTTGAAATTACCACAATAACAAGAGAAGAGATGAAAAGAGAAGAGAAAACTAGAACCTATTTAAAGAGCCGTCGAGTGCGGGAACCGATCCAGCATCATCCGTATAGCTTTCGTTGGGATGGTAGAAGTGA
Source organism: Squalius cephalus (assembly GCF_949319135.1). NCBI lineage: Eukaryota > Metazoa > Chordata > Actinopteri > Cypriniformes > Leuciscidae > Squalius > Squalius cephalus. The sequence continues at coordinate 31,459,325 of NC_137143.1, read as the reverse complement.
CGTATGACCCTCAAACACCACGCTTGCTCTTAAAGGTGCGGTCACACTAGACTTTGGGCCCCATTCACTTCCATTCACATGCATGAGAGCGGGAATGAGAGAATAATCTTTTTTTATTACGTGTTATGTTTTGATATTTGGGCTGCACGGAAAACCAAAAAAAAACATATTGTGATGTATTTTGCCATATATTGCGATCTGAACTGTGATAGATGCTGAAGTTTGTTGAACTGACCTGTAAATGTGAAAACTGAGGATTAACTCTTTGTGCAACAGAACAAATATATAATTCAGAGTTGCATGGTTTACAGTATTGTGTGTCATATTTGTGTGGAAACCATGATGCAATTGTTTTTTTCCCGAGATATACTTTAATGAGATGAAAGCTCAGTGAGTTAATTTATAATGTTATAAATGTTTACTTATGATCAATTTATTGCATCCTTGCTGAATAAAAGTATTAGTTTCTTTTCTTTGAAATTTTAAACGTAGTGGATTTCCGCAAAAAATATGAAGCAGCACGACTCTTTTCAACATTGATAATAATCAAAAATGTTGCAAATCATCATATTAGAGTGATTTCTAAAGGATCATGACACTGAAGACTGGAGTAATGATGCAAAAAAATCCAGCTTTGCATCACAGGAATAAATTAAGGCTACATTTTAAAATATATTAACATAGAAAACAGCTATTTTAAATTGTAATAATATCTCACTATTTTTACAGTATTTTTTGATCAAATAAATGCAGCCTTTGATAAAATACTTATATCAAAAACATAAACATATTCCAAACTTTTGACTAGTGTAAACATTAACAACCCTGTTCATTTCCAAACCCCATCCCACTTCATTCCCTCATTCCCTCATTTGTCTAATGAGCACCATATGGACCGTAGCAACATAAATGGCGGGAAGAGCGCAGGCTTAAACCGAGGTTTCATTAGTCCAGTGTGATGTGCAGGTGGAGGATGCGACGGCGTGTGTTTTCGGTGGGTTGAGGGCCGGTCGGGGGGTTTAAGGCAGAAGGTCTCTTGTTAATCAGAATTAGGCAGTGGCGAGGGGCAAAGCGGCCGCTGTAGTGCTCTAATCCCTGAACGCCTCTTAATCGTCTCTGCTCCAACAGTCACAGATTCAGCTGCCCGCTCCACCTCCTCAGATCAACATGCTGATTAGCAACGATGGCCCTACAGGGACAGAAAGAACCCGAGAGGGGGCCGAGGGGGGCTCATTTAAATGACAACGCCAGGATAAGCACCCTTGTTCACGCAGAAATATCTAATATGTACGGTACTGGGAAGAACATCTTGAATTTAAAGGCATAGTTCACCCGAAAATTAGACTTTTGCACCATAATTCAAGTCTTCTGAAGTCATTCTTTCAGTAGCCACATGCAGTGCTGTGTGACGGTGGAAAAGGTCTGTGTTTCAAGATTGTGAATTAAGGGCTAATTTATTTACAGTGCAGGTCCAGATAATGCTGTCATGACAGATTGTCATTGCATAACGTATAATGATTGGATAACTCTTTATAATATGGTTTCATTAGTAGTTAACATGAACTAATAATGAGCTGCACTTCTAGAGAATTTATTTATCTTTGTTAAAGCTGCAATATGTAAGAATTTTGTAATAAAATATCCCAAAATCACGTGCACAGTGTGATATATTTCCTGCAGTTGTGTACTTACAATATCCCAAAAAGTTCCCAAAGATTTTTAATTTCAGAGAAATTCCAGTTTTAAATAATGGCTTGTCCCTGTTCACTTGTCGCCTGTCAATCCCTGGTTTCCGCTCGTACTGCCGTAGTAACCATGGCGACAGACGTGGACAACTGCGTTACGTATAGCGGCGCGCTCACGCTGTTGTTGTTTCGTTCAAACGTTATGGACCTTGGCAAGCAGACTTTGGGACAAAAGGAGAACTAAAACGAGGATTAATATCAGCGTGGTGTTTTCGAGATGCCGAGAGCTAGCGTCCGCGACTAACTTCGACTTGACAGAGACGCGCAAATGTACATAAAACGAATCAATGTTATATAGCTCAACATGATGAAATGTTAGAATATTATCAGTATGTTATTCTAATGTTGATCTAGCTCACTGCTAGTCTCATACAGACAAAGTAACACACAGAATAACATCATAACGTTCAACACACTCAAATGCAGTTTAGTGTAGAGCAAGTGAAACAGCGCTGCGTTACCTCACAAGTTTCATAGTTATCGTCCTTAGTGGGAACGGGCCTTTAAAGGAGACAGGCTGAACCATTAATGACTTTCAACTCTACAATATAATACGGCACAAGTACCAGGTGAATCAAAGCAATCAGATTAGAAGAATCATACAGCACTGTAAATACATGTGTATATTTATTATAAGTGTGTTCATGCTCAGGGTCAATCAGGATGTGCCAAAAACAAAACAAAAAAAACCCGCAAGGCACGCCTGTTAGTGCATGTAGCTGACATTAGAATACGCTTAGTTTACTCTCACCTTCATCCAGCCTAATACACATTAATCAAAGCCAATCAACAACAGCTGCTGGGCCTTATGAGCTGAAACCTTTAAAGAACTTAAGTGTAGCGAAACCCTGACAAGTTAGTATCCAGTAACAAACTCTGAGGATTTACGCTAATTGGATCCGGAAGTTACTTTTTTAATTTGTTTGTTCAGAACGATATACAGTAACAGGTTTGTCACAGTTAACTAAAAGTAATTTTTTTTTACTTGAAAAATGTTAAATGAAAAAATATTTAATGCATTTTGCAGACGCATTTATGCAAAGGCACATTTTTATCAGTATGCATGTTCCCTAGGAGTCGAACCCCTGACCTTGGCGTTGCAAGCACCATGTTCTACCTATTGAGGAGTGAAATTGTATTTCAGCTGAATTTATCTTTTTTGGTTTCATAGCATCAAATTGTAATGTGGCAAAAAAAAAAATCCTCAAAAGCGATATTTCTTCCAGCTCTCTGTATTTATTCTTGATTGTGATGTATCGCTTTGCAGTGAATTCATGTGTTGTGTGATGACGAGTCTACACTTCAGTAGTGTTTTAATGAGATTTCTTCAGCTTTGCTGTTAAGCTTGTGTTGGGGCAATCATCTAATGAAGCGAATCTTCCGCTGAAAGTCCTGCACGAGTTCTTGAAGTCGTAGTGCTCCAGTCCACCTCAATCAAATCCATGCTTAGAAGGTACAGGTACAGGTTTGAGTGCTTTTAGAGGAGGAAATATTCATTTGGGGCCCTATTTTAACGATCTAAGCGCATGGTCTAAAGCGCACAGCGCAAGTTCACTTAGGGCGTCCGAATCCACTTTTGCTAGTTTAACGACGGGACAAATGGTCGGCGCTCCCGGCGCATGGTCTAAAAGGGTTGTCCCTATTCTCTTAATGAGTAATGGGTGTGTTTTGGGATTTACGTGCGTTAACCTAATCAGAGTCTCATCTCCCATTCCCTTTAAATGCCAGTTGCGCTCGCACCATGGCGGATTCGCTATTACATGACGGAATTTGATAGTGGAAAGACCGAACGCGTCTCCAGAGCGCAAACGGATCTGCTCGTGCGCGAGGTTAAAGTGCGCAAGTAGAACATCTACGGGACAAGCCGGATTCACCATATCTTTATGTACACAATAATAATCTTTTACATTGTAATCCTTTTATTTGAAATATTTGGCATGTTTGTGTGCTGATGCTCATCCCTGTGTGTGTAATAAGCAGAGTGTACGCGCGTTGTGGACCCGCCTATAGACGCACATTACTAACTCGCTCTTTAAATAACAAAGAAAATATTGCGCCATTGACTTTAGACCAGGTTTCAGTCGGTCAATGGCTCAGTCTATTTCTGTTCCTCAAAACGCTCCAACAATGCGCCAGAACACACCTCGTTTTCAGACCAGCAGCCCATGGGCGCACAAATGGGCGCAAATGCATTTGCAAATGATAACTGCGTCGGACTGAAACTAGCAAAAAACACTTGTCGCGCTTGGCGCTGCATTGTGCCGGGTAAGATAGGGCCCTTTGTTTTTATGGAGTTTGTCAGGTTAGTGGCATATAATCTTTGGAATATTCAGAGTTTTATTTGAGACACTTACTGCACTGAAAAAAACAAACAAACAAAAAAATGATTTTTCGAAGATGTAAATAGATTATTGGAGCACGTTTTACAAGAAAATACTATTTCACTCATTCTACTTCAAAATATCATGTTTAATTCATTGTGTATCTTGTGTTTCTTTGCAATTTGAAGGACTGTGAAATGATTGATCGCGATTAATCGCATCCAAAATAAAAGTTTGTGTTTACGTAATATACGTGTGTGTTCTGTGTATAATTATTTTGTAAATGTAAAAACACACACATGTATGTATATTTTTAAGAAAAATTTGTTATTTATATATAAATATTTATATATAGTATAAATTATATAAACAGTATATACATGCAAATATTTCTTAAATATATACATGCATGTTATACTAAACATGTACATATATTTATATTTATAACATATATTTATACATATATTATGTAAACACAAACTTTTATTTTGGATTTCGAGTAATTGTGTCACAGCCTTAGTTTCTGAGTAAAAAAATGCTTTATTAGTTTTCTGAGTTTTGAGATACCTATGTTAACTACAACACAAAAACAGCGGTTTTAAATTCATCCACTTGGAAAAGCGTTTTCAAAAAGCTCAGTTTTCGCAGGACAAAAACGCCGTCTCAGTGTGGAGAAAAGAGAGAAAAAGATGCATTTACAAATGAAAATGTGAAGGCCTAAGTGGGTCGTTCCTGGGCAGAATAAGCTGTGAACTTGATGCTGGTAGTCAAAAATTTGATTTATGTTAAACTTAGGGCCAGATTTACAGCTTGCACCAGTGCAAACCCTCTTTTGGCATTAAAAAACTAGACACGCAGTGAAAAATTAGCGCTGTAAAGGTTATTTTTGCGGCTGACCTTATTGCATATGCATTTGTAGGAGTTTCCCGTGTGTGTCAGGTTCTTTAACGGTCCGTCCGGAAACTCCCATATAAGAAGAAAGATGTTGTTTACAACTGTAACATTGAACGCTCATCAGGATCAAAACGCTGTATTTTCAAAAGTTCACTTGCACTACTTTCTTGGATGAGTTGCACGTCGGTCTGTTATCGTATGGACGTCGACTTTATATTCTCACACCCCAAAACATGACTATCCACGATTGGTTGCTTTACGTGTCTGGGCAGTCCTCGGCCAATGAAAGCTGCGATGGAGTCCAGACCTTAAAAGCACTCAGCTGAACTTCAGCTCTCCGCAATAAACCTGCAGAATATCAACACACACACACATAAATACCCCACAGCTGAGGGCCTGTTTACAGTGTTTACACTCTAAATCCACCGGGTGATTTCTAATGTAATTAAACATGATCCATGGCATGACACCCAGTGAGTGTGTAAAGCTCAGAAGAATTACAGCAGCTCCTGTGATGCTAGTGTTGTGGGTGGTTGCCAGGGAGTTGCTAAGCTCTTCTTTCTCACTCTTTTTATTTGATTTTAGTTGACTGAAAGGGCATGAATGCTGAAACTAACCCTAATATGAGCACTGGTAGCAGTGACGCTTGACTTG
>NC_137143.1:31433711-31448711 GCF_949319135.1 Squalius cephalus | reverse complement strand
TGCTGCCATGTGATTGGCTGATTAGATTTTGGTGTGCCTAATAAAGTGGCCGGTGAGTGTATATCGCTTTATGTAAGTAAACTGTATGCAAGTGGATAAAGATGCGTATCTAAACAACTTTATAGAGCTGCGTGATAATAATAGTTAAACTGGGATGAATGCCAACATTTGAGATTTCTATATAGTTTTAGTAATGTGATTTTTAATATTTTTTTTAAATATCACATTTAGGCTTAATTTATTCATAGCGCTTCTACTTAAACTTATTTCTATGTTTTTCATCTTATATTTATATTTTTTTATTTTATTTTAGTACAAAAAGTGTTTTTAATAGTTAGTTACCAATGAAAAAAAGACACACACCAGCTTTAAATGATCTTCTACCGTATGAGAAACACGTCATGCTGAAAAGACAAGGTTTCTCTCGACATCCGTCCACTCCCAGGTAACGTTGTTGTTGTTGTTGTTGTTGATTTATTCGGGCAGATAAGCCGTAAAGCGAGTCCTCACAGGAGAGCTCATGAAAGCAGGTGTGACGTTTGGATCGGGAGGAGGAGAGGTGACACAGAGGTTACAGAGATGAGTCTCGATTAGCCGGAAGGTTTTCTTCAGGCCCGCGGTCTCTGAGGCCCTCCTCTCCGAACAAGAGGAGACCGGAGAACAAAAGGAGGAGCCACGTACGGGACGTCCCTGCGCGCTCACCTTTCTTTCCTTCTCACGTTCCACAGTCAGCGGTTTCACAGCTCGCACAAAAGAGATGTGCTGCCATAGACCTCAGTCCGCTGGAAATGAGTCTTCGCTTATAACGCGGAGCGTTCACTTTCAGAAAGAGTTTAACAGCTATAGCGAATGTGACGTCCAAACACACCTTTCAGTCTCCACCAATGAGATGCAGAGGGCTTGTTTGTTTGTTTGAGGATGTATGTGTTTTCGTAAGCTTGTAGCCATTTTGCATTGTAAGTGCTTTCGCAGAGATTTGCGTTCTTGCTCTATAGCAAAGCCAAAGTCATGAACTGGATTCCCAGGGAATGCATGTTGCTGTGGATAAAAGCATCTGTTAAATGCATGAATGTAAAGGTGTTTTTTGGTGCATACCGAGTGTGAAAGCCAGCATTGCAAACTGCACTTCAGTCCTCCTGAAAAAGTGGGAATGTTTGCTTTTGCAACCCGTTCTAACTTGTATAACTGTTCCAACAAGATATACACCAGCTTCATGTTCATTTAACTTTTGAACTTGTCAGATAATATAAAACCTAACTACAAATAGCAACATTTGCAACCTGTTCTTGTAGAAGTGAACCATTAATTAATGACGGATCATGTGATTGTGGTCACACAAATTATAGTTTGTGTCAGAATAAATTGCCTTCAGAGAGCAGATCGCATTCTTTGCATTTCTAGCAATGCGTCCGTGACGGACAAATGTTCATGGTGAATCCAAACCAAATACATCAGTAACATAATGAAAGCGAAATCTAGTTACTGTAACACCTGCTACTGGGACTCAGTGGTATTCACATGATGTGCATTTGCATTAGTCCAATCAGTCGGACTAAAGCAATAATATGTCTTTTTAATGGGTCGAATATTTAACTTTGCAATGCCATTACATTATACAATGTCAAACAATTATGCATGCAATAATTTGTCATTTAATTATGAAGTGCAAACACTCAAGTCAAAGTCAAATCACAGCAGGCGATCAGACTTTGATGACGTGATTTTAGTTTGGCTTCGTCCAGCATATAAACACGTTAATTGCTTCACATTTACCCTCTAAACGTCAAACACACACACACACACAATGTGTATTTAATATGTCAGATATTCAATTATGCATTGCCGTTACATCATGCAGTGTCAAACAATTATGCATATAATTATGCATGCAATAATTTGTCTTTTTATTATTTCACATAAACACTTTAGTCAGAGTAAAATCGCACCATGCATTCTGATCTTTGCACAGTTGGACTAACAGACTTTGATAATGTGATTTGTAGCTTGGCTTCATCCAACATGTAAATACGTTAATAATGATTTTACAGTGTTCTGTGCTTGGCTCAAAGTCAGAGGAGACGCACAGCGTGCATTTAATCCGTCAAATACTCATTATTACAACATTTATGCATCCAGTCATGTTTGCTCTATAGCTTGACCACAATACTCATTCTCATTGATGACACAAATGTGATTCAGACCCAATGAAATAAGAGATTTGAACCAAACACACAAACCAAGTGCGAAAGCCTAAGCCAGGAGGGGTTACACACACATAACTCGATCACAGCATGGAAAGTCATTCCTCGGCTCAAGCTAAAGGACAGCATTGAAACACGAACTAATCAGACTCGATTCTGAGTGTTTCTGCAGCTTTGGAGAGGAACGGGTCCAGATGGGCGACTCTTCCGGACCGACAACAAAGCTGCGAGTGTGAGTCAGTGTAACACGGTGGACACGACCGGCTGTGTGTTCACGCTCCGAACCCCAACCCTCTCCACACACACACACACACACACACAATGGGAGGGGGGGTCACAAAGCCAGGCCACAGCAAGAGCTGGTGAATAAATCATACGGCGGTCCGGGAGGCTCTTGGCCCTGAAGTGCAGAGGGGCCAGATATGAGAGGGGGGGGTCAGAGGTCGTAGCCCTTCATGTCGCAGAACACTTCACAAAGAGCCTCACACCCCGTCCACGCAGAGAGCCAACGACGCGACGGCACGACAAAACCAAAAGAATGTTCCCATTCCCAAACATTCCAGTTTGGTTGTGGAAATGTTACAGTGTCGCTGAGAGTAGAATGTTATTCAAACATTAGTGGAGCGGAACAATCTTTCAAATTCAAAATGGTTTCTTTGTAATGGTTCGACAGTGAGGTGTGTTGTTCTGGATTTACACCATAAAATTCAGCATAATGTTCTTTTAACTTATCAGATCAAATAAAACTAATCTAAAAAATAAATAATAATAAGTAAAACATCATAGGAACGTTATGAATAAGGATGTTTCACTGATATTAATTTAAGAACATAACTAACATGTACACAACCTTATTTAACCAAAGTTCTGTTTATTGTTTCCTTTTACTTCATATTATTTTTTATTATTTATTTTTATTTTGTGGCATTGATTCATTTCATTTAGGATGTTGTGCTTTTGATTTGAACAGAATTGTTCTATTATTTTACTTTGCATAGGTCAAGTCAAGTCAAGTCAAGTTTATTTATATAGCGCTTTTCACAATACAGATTGTATCAAAGCAGCTTCACAGTATTAAATTAAAATAATACATCAGTGTTTGTTTCTAGTGGAAAACGTCCACGTTTGGTAATGCTGATCAATAGTATTGTTGATTGATTAATTAAATTAAATATCCCCAAATATCCCCAATTATGCATGCAATAATTTGTCTTTTTATTATTTCATATAAACACTTTAGTCAGAGTAAAATCGCACCATGCATTCTGATTCTGATAGGCTAAGTGTTATTTTTATATTTACTGTTTTTGTTTTTAGTTAAAGGTTTTAGTTATTCGTTTTTTAATGTCTAGTTTTTATACATTTTTATTTCCATTTTTGTTTTAGTTATTTTAGTACATCAAGTTAAACAAAATTAAAATGAGAAATGTTGCTTTGGCAGCTACATATAATAAGCTTTATTTAAATATATATATATATATGTGTCTATATTATTTTAGTTCAAGATAGTTTTATTTCAATTAACAATTTTTTAAAAATGTTTTTAGTTTCAGGTTATGTTTACAGAACAACTGTGTAAAACGGAAAAATTTTTCGCGCTCAGACGACAACATTGTCAAAACGATCTCTGTTCACGCGGATCCGCGAAAACAACTAAAATCGCTGTGTTCTGCTGCCAGGCCAGTAGATGGCGATGTCACTTTATAAAGAAACACATGCCTATGGACTAAACACGTAATACACATGTCGTCACTGAGTTAAACGGTGATAAGCGGTATTGTTTTCAATATCTTGCACTTTTTACTTCCTCACGTTTTCAAAAGTTTGTGTTTTCGGGCCTCAAAACGCTGTTGTCGTGTAAATGAACGGGCAAACGCTTAAAACATTTTCTGTTTTTCAATGAAAACTGTGTATTGTAAACGCCACCTTAGTGAACTACAATAACCCTGCTGTGCATTTAACTTGTTTTTTCTTTTTCATATGCATGTTTTTGCTCTTGTGTGTCTGTTCATCTGCAGCATGTTCGCAGTGAAGCCGCTCTGCTGATGAACAGGATCATTAAAGTTTTGCTTCTTGTGGTGTTCGAGCAGAGCTGTGATTCATACACCTGTCATGGGTAAATACACCGGAGCAAGAGGTCACTCGTCAATTTGTTTAGTGGTAGGGGTCTTGAACAACACGCTCTCCAGAGGGCCACAATGATGTGTGTGTGTGTGTGTGTGTGTGTGTGTTTAGCTGAAGCCATACTTTGAGGATAAAATAGATTAACAATCCTCCCTGAAGTTCACTGAAATCAGAAACAACCCCTTTTGGAGATAATCCACATTTATCTATAAGTCCACAATTGATAAACAAATAAATAAAGTAAAAAATATACTTAATATACAAATATATAAACATAAACACACACACACACACACACACACACACACACACACACACACACATATATATATATACTTGTCACTGCAATTTAGGAAGACTTTACAGAAGCTCTCCAACATTGGAGAAAGCTATTCATGCATAAATATTCCTTGCAATGTTTTATTTTAGGATTTTGGTACTGTAGTGTGTGTGTGTGTGTGTGTGTGTGTGTGTGTGTGTGTGTGTGTATAAATATATATAAACAATAGATATCTATGCTGTGTCTTGGATAACTAGATAATGTGTGTGTGAGAAATGTGTGTGAGAAGCTGGTTCGCTTCTCTCTTTGTCTCAGGTGGAAGAAACCAGGCTTTTTTCCCATCTCTCTCTCTCTCTCTCTCTCTCTCTCTCTCTCTCTCTCTCTCTCTCTCTCTCTCTCTCTCTCTCTCTCTCTCTCTCTCTCTCTCTCTCTCTCTCTCTCTCTCTCTCTCTGAAGGAGTGAGTAAAAATGCCAAAGTGAGAACAACATGTTTACTTTTCTAACTCCCGTGACCTCAAAGGTTTAACATCTCCATTGTTTTCTATTTTTAATTCTCTTACTCTGTTATATTTAAATTCCCAAATCCACACATGCTCACAAAAGTCTTTGTGTGTTGCTGTTTTTTTATTTTTTTTTATTTAATTAGCCTACTCATAATCATGATTATAAGTTTTTCTGTCTTTGTAGCAAAGAGGGGAGCAAATGAGCAGAGTTCAAAGAACACCTAACAAACATTTTTTGCACTATTTTGTCACTATTTGGTCATTCAAGTTAAAAGTCTGTCTCAACATCAAACTTTGAATAGGATCTGCGTCTCTAGCGCCACCTAGTGTTCAATAACACCAACTGTCTCTTATTAAACTAAAGACATTTGTGTTTCAGTTAAACCGTTGCCTTTTTTAAATGTTATACTGCATATTATTTCACATAACATTGAATCATGCACGCATTATAATGTGCTGTGATGGCATGAGTGTGTGTGTGTGCGCTGTTTTACAGTCTCCTGTGAAGCGGCCCACGTGACCTCTGTGTTTCAGCCGTTTGAAGTGCCCATTAAAATCAAGCCAGTTTTACGCCCTGTGACAATGACCCTTATTTGTTACACACAGACAGTAAAATGGACAGGAAGACCTTTTAGAGGCTCTTTTTGTCAGAATGAGCTGACAAATGTTTGACAGAAACGCAGAAGCGAGATTTAAGAGGTCAGTCCAGGTTCCAGTGTTTGGAACGGCATAACACCGTTCTACTGTTGCTATGACTACACTAGTGTGTACAGTGTAGAATGTTACTTAAATGTAACAACTTTTCAAATTCAAAAAAGTATTGTTCCAATAATGAGTCGTGTTATTCAGTATATACACCATTAACTTCATCTTCCCTTTGCTGTTCATATTAACTGAACATCTGCATCTGAACGATTTTGGGAGCAATCAAGAAACAATACTTCCATCATTTGCAAGGATGTTGTTTTAAACCTTTTAAAATAAAACTAAACTACAAATCAAAATCAAATAACTAATAAAGAATACTAATATTAAAACAGATCTTATACTAATAAGGACGTATCACTAATGTTATTTTAACTAATACATACACAACGCTGATGTAATGTTCACTAAAGAGTATAACGTTAGAACATTCTGTTCATTGATTTTGACGGTGGGTAGTTTGTATCATTTTATTTCATTTTCATTTTGCATCACTTTATTACGTATTTTTAATTTATTGCATTGATTTATTGTATTTAAGGTGTGTGTGTGCAGTGAAGACAACATTGTTCTAGATGTTGCATCATCTGCTTTGCATTTCAAATTTGTCACTGCATTTTAGCTAAACTTAAAGGTACAGTGTAACGTTTAAAAACAAAACTGCATGCATTTCACGGAAGAACATTGTGGTTGTGCTTCGGCTCGGTGCGGATGAATATGATTTTCATACTTCTCATAAACATTCACTGCTAGGCTTCAGAGATATAACCAGTTTAGATGAAAGGATCTCATGTTGTCTAGCTGAAGACGTTACTGTAGATTTACCCATTAATAGACACGTTACTTCCTAGAAAATAAACTCCAGCACATCTGAAACAACCGTAATGAAATAATCTTCACAGTAGATAATGCTCTACAGTGAACTCTGTTAGAGAGACACATATGACAGATTATCTGTTCAATAACACACTTACTCTCCTGTTGAGTAATAAAACACCATCATCTCCGCGTCGCTCCACAACACTTCAGATCGCTCAGTTCTCCATCTCCTAAAGCCAAGCCCATGTTGATTCTTGTTTTATTACGAGCTCTGTCTCGTTCTCTATTCTTTTCTCTGTTCAGTGTTTGTTTAAAACTGGGGGATTCTCCGGATTTAGTGGCTCCATGTCAACATTTCTCTCTTGTAGTGACACTAACCTCCGACACCAGACACACACACACACACACACACTCCCACACCAGACACACACACACACACACACACACACACACACACACACACACACACCAGACACACACACACACACACACACACACACACACACACACACACACCAGACACACACACACACACACACACACACACACACACACACACACACACTCCCACACCAGACACACACACACACACACACACACACACACACACACACACACACACACACACACACACACACCAGACACACACACACACACACACACACACACACACACCAGACACACACACACACACACACACACACACGAGACTCTATTTACAGATATAACGAGACACACTCGGGTGAGTGACGTATGTACGCAATTTCCCACAAAATACAAAATGTTTTTTTACAGTGCGATACTGTTTATTTTACAGTATGCTAATGAGGAATATCCAGTAGCCTCGTTTCTGTTTCCAAATATATTTTGTCGTTGTTTTAAAACTGTGCTCTTGAGTTTTTGCTCTTGTGAGCCTCGCCTGCAGTGTTACAGTTTTTTCCAATTGCTAACACACAATTTTGGAAACTAGGCTGGTTTTATCAAAATACTGAACACAATTCACAAAACCAAACTGCAAAATACCTCATACATCCTGCAAAATGAAGCGCTGCAACCAAAACTACATATAGCATTCTCAAAATCAAACTTTTGCATGAAATGGCGCACACTTCATTCATATCACCAGATTTTGTCTAACCAACTACACACTGTTGGCATAATGAAAGCACTCTCATCTTTAGCATGCTTTGCCATAATACTAAAATAGTTCAAATTGTAGAAAATTCTTCAGATTGTTCACATGCACAGAAATATTTGCAGACACACACACATTATTTTTCACCAAACAAGTCAGTGCAACATACGCACAGCAGAAATATTTACATGATTTTGAATGGCAGTGTTTTGAACATGTGTCAGATTGCTGTGTGTTATGCAGAGAACCGTGTTCAGTGTGTTTAAAAAGTGCCATTTTGAAATCGCAAAATGTGTGTAAAGCAGAAAATGTGTTTAGACGTTTGGAGACTTGAGAGCTTAGTGTGTCAGTTTAAATAAGTGTGCTGTGTGTGTGTGTGTGTGTCAGTTTAGTGTGTTAGCAATTGGAGAAAGCTGTAAATGATGAGCTGTGCTTCACATGCGTGTTGTTGTGTCGCCCCCTACAGGACTGCACCACACACACACACACACACACACACACACACTCAGAGGCCTAGGGCACTGTGGGAGATGTGTTTGTGAGTAAACTATTGTCCAGATTGTTGGAGCCGTGATGTGTGGCGAGTCTTGTGTGGTGAAGTGGAGTCACGGGGGTTAAACTCTCTCTCGGCCCGTGAGCTCCAACAATGAGTCGAGCGGAAGATCTACCAGTGATCCCGACTGTGAAGCTTCCACACACACAAGCTTGTCTTTATCACTGATCTTTAATCCTTCACTCTCTCTCTCTCTCTCTCTCTCTCTCTCTCTCTCTCTCTCTCTCTGAGCGGATGCTGTGAGTGAGTGGGCGGAGTTTGCTGTCAGAGTACTGCTGGTGTGAGTGAGTTTTTTCCTCTCTTTCTCTTAACTTTCTTACTGTTTTTGTTTAAAGTTTTTTTAAGTGTGTTTTTGCGAGTGTTAATATAGGCTTGGTAGGTTTTAGGTGGGACGAATTTCGCCGCTATCCGGCGTTTGCTGGGTGGCAATGGCGTCCTCAGAACGCGTGAGTTTGGACCGGTTGTCGCGAAGACACGGTATCAAGCTCGCGCCTGTGAGTAATGTTTCGGTGGAACAATGTGTTTTGGCTGTAGGAGAAGTTGTTGGTTGCGATAGCATATTATCTGCTTCTCGCATGAACAGTGCTGTTGTTGTCTTTCTAGACACTATTGAAAAAGTTAATAGTGTTGTTCAGAATGGCGTTGTTATACAGGATACCTTTACTCCCGTAATGCCGCTACTTCAACCGGCAAAAAGAGTTATTCTGTCTAATGTTCCCCCGTTCATTAAAGATGAACTCTTGATAGCAGAGCTTTCAAGGCATGGTAAAGTAGTGTCCCAAATGAAAAAGATCCCTTTTGGTTGTAAATCACCGCTACTTAAGCATGTTGTTTGTTTCAGACGTCAGGTTTATATGGTTTTGAATAAAGATGCAGACGAATTGAATGTGGCTTTCAAATTTAAGGTTGATGGTTTTGATTATGTGGTTTTTGTTACCTCTGATATTATGAAATGTTTCCGATGTGGAAAAGAGGGACACATTAGAGGTGCATGTACTGAGAGAGTTAATGATGCTGAAACTGTAGATAATGAGAGGATGGGTGAGATTGTTGAAGCTGGGACCAGTGCTGCTTCTGCTGGGACCAGCACTGCTTCTGCTGGGACCAGTGCTGCTTTTGCTGGTGCTAGTGCTGCTTCTGCTGGGACCAGCACTGCTTCTGCTGGGGCCAGTGCTGCTTTTGCTGGTACCAGTGTTGCTTCTGCTGGGACCAGTGCTGCTTTTGCTGGGACCAGTGCTGCTTTTGCTGGCACCAGTGCTGCTTCTGCTGAGGAAGACATGCATGTGGAAAGTAGGAGAAGTGAGACTGTTGAGGTTGAGGAAGCTGTGGAGAGTGTAGGGGATCACGTTCATGGCACAACGATAGGTGTAGATAATGTAGAGAATGAAACTGATGAGGAGAATGTATCTGCTGTTGCAGAAATTATTGAGGCTCAAGAAAGTCTGGGCACTGAGATGCTGAGGGATGAAGAACTTTTTAAAACTCCCTCTACTAAAAGGAAACGAGTAAAGAAAAGCCTAAAGAATAAGAGCACTGGTCAGGTGACTGTAGACTCAGCTAATAGAAATGATGATACTGAATGCAGCTCAGTTGAGTCTGATATTGAGGCAACAGCTAGCAGAAATGGACAGTACGATCATCAAGGTGAATACACATTTGGAAAAATAAGATTATTCCTTCAGAAAACAAAGAATATGAAAAACGTCCAGGTTGAGGAGTATTTCCCTGATCGTAAACTATTCATAGATTCAGTTGCAATGACAATGAGGGGTGACAGTGAGGAGCATTTCACTGTTCAAGAAATGTTTAGGTTGAAGAAATTTGTGTCTAAGTTGAAACTAAAACAAAAAATTGAGGATGGTTTTGAAACGACATAAGTCATTTTGTTACTTTAAGTTATTGTTTACTCTGTATCTCTTGGTAACACACTATTTAATGAGTACGATAAGGATAGGTACTCTGAATTTGAATGGTGCAAGAGATATAAAGAAAAGAGCAGTACTTTTTGAGTTAATCAGACAAAAGAGCTTGGATGTTATGATGGTTCAAGAAACACACAGTGATAGTTTAAATGAAATCGATTGGAAAAAGGAGTGGGATGGGGAAGTAGTGCTTTCTCATATGAGTTCAGTCAGAGGAGGGGTGGCTGTACTTTTTGCCAAAAAATTCCTGCCTATTTCATACGATTTGAAACATGTAATACCAGGTAGACTCATGCTATTAAAAGCAAAATTTGAAAGATTCAATTTTGTTTTTTTGAATATATACGCTCCAACTATTGGGGCTGAAAGAGTTAATTTTTTTAACGATGTTAAGAGTATTTTGCTGGATTATATTTCTGATGATTATTTGTTTTTTGGGGGAGATTTTAACTGCACAGAAAATTATGTACTGGATCGGAATCATGTAGAACCACATGCTGCTTCAGCTCGTGTTATACGCGAGTTAGTTGAGACTCACAGTTTATGTGATGTATGGCGGGGGGTTAATAATGATGTCAGACAATATACATGGGCACATGCAAGGGGAAGTGTTATATCCCTAGCTAGAATTGATAGGTTTTATTGTTATAAGCATCATCTTAATATTGTTAAAAAATGTGTAATTGCTCCAGTAGGTTTTTCGGATCACTGTTTAGTTACATGTCAAGTATTAATAGCAAATATAAAGGCCAGAAGTGCATATTGGCATTTCAACACGTCTTTGCTGAATGATAAGAATTTTAGAGATGTTTTTTGCTTTTTTTGGGACAATTTTAAGATGAGAAAAAATGAGTTTGAAGATCTGCGTCAGTGGTGGGATATTGGGAAGGTTAAAATAATGATGCTTTGTAAACAATACACTTTCAATGTTACCAGGGATATAACACGATCTATGAAAAAGTTAGAAACTGAAATAGTTGAATTGCAGGATTTGGCTGATGCTACCAAAGAGCAAAGGTATTTGGAGACTCTTAAATCCAAAAAAACTTTTCTTTTAAACCTATTGGGAGTTAGGGCGCAAGGAGCACTGGTTCGATCTCGCTTTTTAAACCTTTCACAAATGGATGCCCCATCTAAGTTCTTTTTCAGTCTTGAGAGAAAGAATGGTCAGAGCCGATGTATTCACTGTTTGTGCTCTGAAGATGGGCGTGAGCTAACAGAACCCTCTGAGATAAGAAAGAGGGCCGTACGGTTCTATACTGGGCTGTACAGCAGTGAGTATGTTGACGATGATGATTTGTCTGCTCACTTCTACGAAGGTCTACCCCGTGTTTCAGAGAGCTCAAAAGCGGAGCTGAAGCTGCCGTTGTGTGAGCAGGAACTGTTCACTGCTCTGAAAGCGATGGAGGGGGGTAAAGCCCCTGGCATGGATGGGCTCCCTGTGGAGTTTTACAGAGAGTTCTGGGCAGTTTTGGGTAATGACCTGTTGGGTGTTCTCAATGAGAGCTTAACTGAGGGGTTGTTGCCCTTAAGCTGCAGAAGAGCTGTGATTACCTTGTTACCTAAGAAAGGTAATCTACAAGATATAAAGAACTGGAGACCAGTGAGTTTGCTATGCTCTGACCTGAAAATATTCTCTAAAGCCCTGGCTAATAGGCTGAAAAAGGTGATGGGGGAAGTCATCCATATTGACCAGACTTATTGTATTCCCGGACGCTCTATTTTTGATAATGTTTGCCTTATACGGGATATTTTAAATATCTGCAATCTTTCTAGTGTTGATTTGGGACTTGTTTCTATTGATCAAGAAAAGGCGTTTGACAGAGTCGAGCACAGATATCTTTGGAAAACTTTAAATGCTTTTAATTTTGGATTGGAGTTTATTAATATGATCAAAGTTATGTACCAGGACATTGAAAGTGTTTTGAAAATCAATGGTGGTTTGAGTGCCCCTTTTAAGGTTTTTAGGGGCATTAGACAGGGTTGTGCAATATCGGGAATGTTATATTCTTTGGCTATTGAGCCTCTGTTGAATAAATTACGATCAAAAATTGAAGGTTTTTCTTTGCACAATGGTAATATATTTCAAGTTTCAGCTTATGCTGATGATGTCATAATCATGGTTAATGGGCAGCGAGATATTAACCATATGGAGGGTATTATAAGAGATTTTGGTGTTATCTCAGCTGCTAAAGTAAACTGGGAAAAGAGCGGGGCATTGGCCATAGGAAAATGGGAGCAGGGCCTGCCAGTTTTACCTGATAGAATAACCTGGAAAAAGGGAGGTCTCAAATATTTGGGAGTTTATCTTGGGGATGCAATTATACAACAAAAGAATTGGGATGGGGTAGTAGAGAAGATGGTAGGTAGACTGGCTAAATGGAAGTGGATTCATTCACAATTATCTTTTAGGGGAAGAGTGTTAATAGTGAACAATTTGGTAGCTTCGATACTCTGGCATAAACTGTTTTGTGTGGATCCACCCGTAGGGTTATTATCTCAGCTGCAAAGAATTTTTGTGGATTTTTTTTGGGATCGATTGCACTGGATTCCACAAAGTGTATTGTTTCTTCCTAAAGATGAAGGTGGACAAGGTTTGGTCCATTTGCCAAGCAGAATGGCAGCATTTCGTTTACAATTCATTCAGAGATTTTTAACAGGCCCTGACGATCTGGTGTGGAGGAACTTGACCAAGGTCATCCTTCAAAGGGTGGAGGGACTTGGACTTGATGTTGGCCTCTTTTTTATGGATTACAGGAAGTTGAACTTGAATGACATATCTCCTTTTTATTGTGGACTTTTTAAAATGTGGGGACTTTTCACTCTCAAGAGAATGAACAATTCAGACTCTTTATTTTGGCTGTTGGAGGAGCCCCTAGTAAAAGGGGCTCGTCTAGATGTAACGGATGAGGTACCAGGCCTCACTCAGCAGTTGTGTGCCTCTGGAACTGTGAAGCTGAGGCAAATTGTCAGTGTGGCTGGCCCTGATTTAAGTGATGTTACAGCAGTAGCCCTGATGCTGGGGCAAAGGTCAATTCGTCACACAGGAACAATAGTAGAAAAGTGGAGGAGGAAGCTCACAGATGTGGAAATCGCACTACTTAAGGATTTTGGGAAGGGTTTGGAGTTTCCTGATAAAGACGATCTTGTTCCGAAAATTAGAATTACTCCGGATTTGAAGGATATGACTGGTCCTTTGCTAGACCTTCACGGGCTGAAAGACTTGGATTTGGACATGGTGGAGGGCAAAGTTCTTTATCAGTGTTGTGTAAAAGTTTTTAATAGAGTTGCTTTAAATGGGCGAGTTGATACAGTCTGGAAGGAAAAACTTGGGATGGGTGAAAAAACTAAACCATTTTGGAGAGTGTTTTATAAACCACCATTGATTAAGAAATCTGGAGATTTACAATGGAGAATTCTACACGGTTCTGTGGCAGTTAATGCATTTATTTCTGTTATTAATCCCAGTGTTAATGATAAGTGTGTGTTTTGTGGTCTAAGGGAAACAGTGTTTCATTGTTTTTTGGAATGTGTAAGACTTAAATCACTTTTTGTTTTATTGAGTCAAGTGTTTTTGAAATTTGGAGAGAAGTTCACACATAATGCTTTTATTTTGGGGGCAGGATATAGTCAAAAGCAAAGAGTAAAATGGCAGCTGATTAACTATGTGATTGGTCAAGCAAAGCTTGCAATTTATATAAGTCGGAAAAATAGAACAGAGAATAGACTTGGCCAAGAGATTATGTGTCTATTTAAAGCCTATGTTAAGTCAAGAATTGTTGTTGACTTTAAGTATTATAAATTAATGAATGATATGACAGCGTTTGAAATGCAGTGGTGTTATAAAAATATTTTCTGTGCTGTGATGGAAGGGGATCTATCTTTTTCTCTATTTTTTAATTGAGTTGTATAGTGTATGATTGTTTTTGGAATTGATTGTATGGAATAAAATTGTTTTTTTAAAAATCAAAAAAAAAAAAAATCTCTCTCTCTCCTCTCTCTCTCTCTCTCTCTCTCTCTCTCTCTCTCTCTCTCTCTCTCTCTCTCTCTCTCTCTCTCCCTCTCTCTCTCTCTCTCTCTCTCTCTCCCTCTCTCTCTCCCTCTCTCTCTCTCTCTCTCTCTCTCTCCCTCTCTCTCTCTCTCTCCGTTGAGCACCATCACTCTTCCCAAACTCCTCAAAAGCAAACTCGCCCCATCACATCTCTTTAGCAGCACTGCCGCCCCTTACTGGACCATTTCAGAATCAACTCTGTCTCAGATGTTTCTCCTAAAACTGAGCTATAGAATTATGTGAATAGAGCAGCTCAGATCTCTGACTTTTGATTACAGACTCGTTGTTTTCGGCAAATCGAGTAAATTTTAAGACATAGTTGAGATTTCTTCTGAAACTTTAAATTAGACATGCAAGTCTTTTTTTTTTTTTTTCCAGGAGAAACACTGGGAAGCATGAGGGCAGCAATGATTTCTCTTCATTACATTGAGACAAAGTCACTTTCCACCCTTCTAAATGCATAAATGTGAAATATAAATATGCATTTGTGAAACAGGATATTTAATATGACAGGACTTCACTAATGTTAATGGAATGGTGAAGAGTGTCTCTGTATGATGTGGTTGGTGACGTCAGCTGAAAAGGAAACTAATTTCCTAATAATAAATATATTAATTATTAGGAAATGACTTTCCGTTTCAGCAAGTACTTCAGACCAACCACCTTAAGTTAATTATTTTCTCCAAATAATTAATAGTAGTAATAAT
>NC_137143.1:31371211-31428711 GCF_949319135.1 Squalius cephalus | reverse complement strand
CTACTGGCAATGTGTGTGTGTGTGTGTGTGTGTGTGTGTGTGTGTGTGTGTGTGTGTGTGTGAGATCATATGAGCAGTGATGTCATTATTAGGGCTGTACGGTGTGCAACAGTTTCCTGTCTCTTTATTACACACACACACACACACACACACACACACACACACACACCATCTCCTCTCGTGTGTAACAGGATGCAAAAATCATATTAAAGATTCCTGGATTAAAGGTCATGCACCTGGCACCAAAAACGGGGATTTTCTGCACAGTTAAAATGTATAAAACACATTATTTTTCTGTAGTAAATGTATAAAACACCTACTTAATCTGTAGTTCAGGGTTATACTTTCATAAACAAGCTCATATTTAAAAGATATTTCTTCATTAATATAATAATATAATACATGCAGAAAGTAACAATGAAAGCTTTTCAACCACATCATTTGCACGAACACCTTGAAATGTGGATCATAATGTTAATATGTACAATAGCCTATATATTAATGTGATGTCAGAGTTTAATCACAGTATACTGAAGTGTAGCGTCTAAAATAACCCACCTGGTTTTAATGGTGATTTAAGAATAATTTATTGTATCATAGCAGCTCATGTCTAAGTGCGTTAATTAAGCGTAATAAATTGTTTTTTTTTTTATCCGCTGCAAACTTCACATGAATTACTTTTGACCCCATTTCCATTTTCTATTGTAAATACCGAGCCACGGTCAGCTAAAAGTGATAAATGAGGCTGATTTGAGCCTGGGAGATCTGGGACGAAGCGCATCGATACTGATGCTCTGTTTTCTATTTCAGTAAAGAATAAAAGAAAATAAATTATCAGTTAGATTTAAATAAAGAACTAATAATACAATCAAATACACATTTTAATAAATACGCACATATTTAGTAAGCCAATTTCTTTGAAAGTTCCACAAAATAAAATGGGTAACACTTTATTTTACAGTGTCCTTGTTACAAATGTTACATGCAGTTACTATAGTAATAACAGTAAATTATGCATAATTACATGCAACTAACCCTCAAACAAACCCTAATTCTAACCACAAGTGTTACTCAATAATTAAATGTAGCTTATAATTACAGTATAACAAAGACACATTAAATAATGTGTAACCAAAACTTCATTTCTTTTATTTGAAGGTGTCATTGTTACAGTGTATATTTAGGAACTAAGTAATATTAATTAACAACATGTATTTACTATAATAAGGAAAGGGTTTGCTTGAAGGTTATTTGCATGTCGTTATACATAATTTACTGTTATTACTATGGTAAGTACATACAGTAACGTGTGTAACAAGAAGAGTGTAAAATAAAGTGTTACCTCTTTTTTTTTTCTTTGATTTTCTCACCATTTGATTTCTTCCAGGATGACCTTGTAGAAAAACTTGATGTAACTTTAGTACGACGCGATCAGTTCAGTGTGAAGCCCGACCCATCAGAGAGAGAGAGAGAGAGAGAGAGAGAGAGAGAGAGAGAGAGAGAGCATTGAAAACAGATCACCCGAGGGTCTCACCGCAAACAGTCGCACTCTCAAACTCTTCTGTTGTTTTTATTTCCCAAACTTCTGATTCTCTGATTCCGCGCGCGCGCGCTCGTCGTTGTTGTCGTCGCGCGGTCAGATGATGAAAACTTCATGCGTTCATTCTCACTGATGGACCGTAAAAGTTAAAGAAGAATCCCGAAACTGAACTTTCTGAATGATTCTCGCCTCAGACCCGCTGGTTCTCGAGAAGATCTTCGCTCGTGTTTTGATGGATGTTCGTGGGACGCGCTTCTGTTTTCTGGAGCCAGAAAGTTTCCAGTGAAGAAAGAGTTTGATCGTGTTTGAGCGAGTTTGGAGGTTTGATTCACTCTTCAGAGCTGGTGAGTGATTTATATGCACGCGTGTGTTTAATGAGCATTTCAAATATTTGTGTTGTTGTAGTTATTGTTGATATTTGAGTTGCATGTGGAAAGAATCACATCAACTTTTTTTCTTTTCGTTTTTTTTTTTTTACTTTTTGGATGCACAAAACTGTTTCAAATGGAGTTATTTTGGAGGGAAATTGTGGAGATGGACTAAAGAATAGAATAGAGCCGCTTTTCGACTCTTCTTTGACTCCTTACACTGGAATCTCAAACATTCTGCTGCAATTTGATCCATATGGGGGAAGATGTGATCAGAAGGTGCCAGGCGCCAATCCCGAACACATCCACTCATCCAGGCGTGTTACAAACAGTCTCGTGCATTAGATCATTCACACATATCCAGTCATCTGAGTGCATATGCATTTTAATTTCCTTCTGAAGTTTTAAAGTTTAAGCAGATTTTATTGTGAGGGGGAAAAAGGTGCTTTAGATTAAAAATAGATATTTGTGGCATTAAAACAGTCGTCTGTTGTAGAAATCAGCTTAAGTAAATAGTATAATAGAGTATATCTTTCGAGTGAATAATCCAACAGAGGATAATGAATGCAGACAGAAGTTCAGACGCTGCACAAGCTGTTGAGAGCTGAAAGACCTGATGTTTGCTCTTCAGACACTCTTTTTCTTTCTCTGTTTACTGTCTGCTTTCTCCTCCTGAAATACTTACAATCAATTTCCGTGATCCGTCTCGGCCGTTACGGCGCGAGGATTCACTGATAAAACGTGCAATTCACTAGAAAAGGAGAGGAAAAACTCTGAGATGTAGAAGACGAGGAGAAATAACAGCCTCTAATTGGCCCATTTAAATCCTGGAGGAAAAGCAAAAAGCATTTGGTGGGAGTGAGTTCACATCCATTAGCATGAGAAAACAGTTTTAGTGCATTTGCCATTGTGCGCGATGAAGAGTTCTAGCAGTCAGGATAAAGAGGTTGAAAAGGATGTGAAAGAACGACGGGCCCATTCAGGATTATTCAGGTCCGGCCGAGCTGACGGTCACCGGGGCCCCGGGGCCACAGGGGCCTCTTTCATCTCCCCCGGAGCCTTTTTCACACGTCCCGCTCTCTCAGGGTCCGTCAGCCCTTTTCTTATCCTTCTCATTGGAGAAGAATTTAATGAAGCCAATGGTGCGAAAGCAGAGGAGCTGAAAATACCGGAGGGCGCATGGAGGGCCTGAATGGAAACTGAGTAAAACTCCCCGCAGAGACGATTCAGAAGTTAAGACAAGAGAGAAAGAGAGAGAGAGAGTCCGCTTTCAGCTCAACACATCCTTACCAATTAACACAGAGAAATAAAGCCTCACCGATTCCAGGTGAACAAACCCACAAAACGATCAGCGAATAACCACTGAATAAAGCTGTTTTTAGCTCACGCCAGGAAAATATGTGCCAGATGTCTGGAATCATGCACATAGTCTCAGGCTATTTGTGGAGGAATTTCGGGGACAATTTCCAAACTTAACATAATGATTTAGGGTAATTAATGTAGAGGAGAAACATTAGGAAGAAAAAAGACCACTTGTGTTCTAGTCGGTGGAATTTTCCTGCATTTCTCTCGAATATCCCGCACTAAATAAAAAGTGTGCGTTTGGAAAAGTGCTTTGTTTTTGGAATATGACTTTATAAATGACATAGAGTTGAAGTTTGATGAGCATAAACATTGCTCTGAAGGACTTTTCCTCGGTCAGGATTGTCTCAAGGCTCTTTAAGACCGCAGGGAACTCTCTTGTTTGTCTTGCTAAGACTCCAGAGCACAATAGGCTTTCTCACAGGAGTATATAAGGTCAGTCCGCTGTCAATAGGTCAAGAAATCCGAGGGAAGTCGAGCTCCTCAGAAGTCCCTCCATTGTGAGTCGCTGACCCCTGAAAACGTGTGTTGTGTTATTCTGAGCGGAGTTTGGACAAAAGAGACTGCCGGAGTTTTATTATCTTCTTATTGTTATACCTGACTGTCAACAGCACATTATTTGCTGACGATATGTTTCCTCAACAGCTCGTATTATAATCACCACATTATGGTTTATAAATGCCTCTAGCTGATTGTTTGCAGTTGCATTGTGCCATTAAACTACAAATAGTTTAACTTTTAACTATGTGATTTAGTCCATTGGATCCGTTGAAGTCTGTCTATCATTGAACCTTTTCTGCACTTTACTGAACTAAATATCACTGTGTGTTCCTTCATTAACCAATCAGATCGCAGGGTTACCGCACAAAACTGAATGTGTAGAAGTGGATCTTGTGATTTCATGATTGATCACTACTGTCTGTCTTCTAATTAGAAAAACTCTCAAGCGACATAATAACTTGAGGCTTCCCTCCACAAACTGTTCCAGCGCTTCTCTGTCGGTTCTGTTTTACGACCCAACACAACACTAAACCCGTAACCTGCATTTAATGTCGTCTGGGTCGTAACTGCAGATTTACTTGTGGTGTTTGAGGATGAGGCGTCACACAACCTGCCCATGCTAACATGTGTCTAAATATTATATTACATTATATTATCTCTATATAATTACATTATACTATCTCTATATATTATTATTTTTTTGAGATTTATATTATTATTTTTACTTAATATATATATATATATATATATATATATATATATATATATAGCTAGAACAGCAAAATATAAAATAAATAAATAGTTGAATTTTATATTATATTATTATTTTACATTATTTTATATACTAGTATTTTTACTAATATATATATATATATATATATATATATATATATATATATATATATATATATGTATATATATATATAGCCTATATAAATAAATACCTACATTTTTTACAATTTATATAAAAAATTATATATATATATATGTGTGTGTGTGTGTGTGTGTGTGTGTGTGTGTGTATATATATATATATATATATATATATATATATATATAGCTATAATAACAAACAAAATAAATTTTATATTATATTATATTATTATTTTACATTATTTTATATACTTGTATTTTTACTAATATATATATATATATAAGTACTTAATTTTTTTTAGAATTTATATAAAAAATAATATATATATATATATATATATATATATAGGTAGAATAGCAAAATACAAAATAAATACTTGAATTTTAAGTTATTTATTAATTTTTAAAAAATGTATTTTGCTACTCGAGATATGCATGATTTAGCTGTATTTTGTTTCAGCATTTAGCACTGCATTTCTTCTGCTCTCTGACGTTATCAGAACAGACCTGAGATGCAGTTTTGGGGTTGAGACGTTAGAGAACCACTGCACAATATCATGTGATATTTCATGATATTTCAATGATGATGATTAACAGCCTGAATGGAGATCCATCTCAGAGAAAGCTGTCAGCGTGAGAACCTGAGGCTAGCTTTGGTGAGATGTTTCTCTCCTCTCCGTCCTGGAGAAGAGCGTCGAGAGCTCTGAACTGTCAGTGTGAATCCGCTGCTCATGTAAACTGCATCGCTCGCTTTGATTCCCGATGTGTTCGCTCAGAATCAGAGTGGATGTTGCTGAGATTTCCTCACACGACACACTGTGGTTTTTACAGTCTGTGCCGGTTGGGCTGTGGGGTTTTCTTTGGTGAATCCTCAAGGGAAGTGCTACGAAATCACACATCCCTGTTTTAGCATTTTAGTATCTAAGCATCTAAGACACTAGATGTTAAGCTTTTGATATTCAGACTAAAGTGTGCTTCAAAACTCCTGCTGTACACACAAAGTATATCCACTCATTGCTGTATACGTACAGTATATCCACTTATTTACTTTAAATCCCCAAAAATATTTGGTAACACTTTATTGTACTTACCATAGTAATAACAGTAAATTATGCATAATTACATGCAAGTAACCCTCAACCAAAGCCTAATCCTACCCTAACCCTATAGTAAGTACATGTTGTTAATTATTATTACTCAGTACTTAAATATATAATTACACTGTAATAATGACACCTTAAAATAAAGTGTAACCAAATATTTTTCTAGCATTTTACTATCCAAGCATCTAAGACACTAGATGTTAAGCTGTGGATAATCAGACTAAAGTGTGAGTGAAAACCCTCCGCTAAACACATACAGTATATCCACTTATTTACTTTAAATCCCACAAATATTTGGCAACACTTTATTTTACATTGTCCTTGTTACATATGTTACATGTACTTACCATAGTATTAACAGTAAATGATGCATAATTACATGCAACTAACCCTCAACCAAATCCTAATCATACCCTAAACCTATAGTAAGTACATGCAGTTAATTATTAATACTCAGCACTTAAATATATAATTACACTGTAACAATGACACCTTCAAATAAAGTGTAACTATCTAAATATTTTTCTAGCATTTTATTATCCAAGCATCTAAGACACTAGATGTTAAGCTGTGGATATTCAGACTAAAGTGTGAGTCAAAACCCTCCGCTAAACACATACAGTATATCCACTTATTTACTTTAAATCCCCAAAAATATTTTTCAAGTATTTTATTATCTAAGCGTCTAACTTCTACTGAAGAACTCAAATCGAACGTGCTAATTCAACAACCAGCTGGAAACTCCAGGAAAAAAAAGATCATGGATCCTTCATCAACCAGAGACAATCACGCATCAAGCAGCGTCTAATTACGGAGAATGAAATCAGAGGATCTCTGTCTCCTGAAAGGCCATCACACGCCACGAGACGCTTTGAAATCAAAGATCTGCCGGCCGCTGGGAGCAGGAGATGCTCGGCCCGCTATGAAATGTGAAGGGTATCCGTAGCGCCTCTTGGCTTGCTTTGATTCGGGACTTAATGAATTCCTGAAGGGATGCAGTAACCGGATGATACTCCTTTAATACCTAAAGAACTTTTGACAGCAGAGAGCCGTGGGTTTATGCACAGTCATACAGACGGATCATCATCGCTTTCGCTGCTGATGGATTCGTACATGTTTCAGACAAATGCCTGATAGCAGATAATCCCTGGCGGTTTCACAAGCGCTGGCTCGTGGCCTAGCGCCGGTTCAGACGTGTTCAACAGCTCCGGACACGCAGCGCTCATCTTCATATTTACTGTAACACAGACAGTCTTCTGTGACTTATTTATCTTTGCATTGGGGAACGTTTGCTCACATCAGGTCCGTGTGACACTTTTAATGACAGACTGAAGGATGGACTGAACTCTATGGCCTGGTTTCACAGACAAGGCTTAGATAAAGCCAGGATTAGGCCTTAGTTCAATTAGGGCATTTAAGTAGCTTTTATAAACATGCCTTAAAACATTACTGATGTGCAATCTTGAGACTAAACAGTGACACTGACTTATTTTTAGATTTACCAGCATTCAGTTAAAGTCCATTTGTGGTGAAAATCAAGCTTTTAATGTTGTTTATATATGTCTATGAGGTGTTTTTAATATGCTGTTAATATGCTAATAAGTCGACAGCATTGCTGAGTATTTCCTCCTTAAAACTGCAGTGAACCAAAGACAGTCTCAAAAACACGCTTTGAAATCGCTGGTGTTTCTGACGTCACAAACTACCTTGTAACCAATCAGATCAATGTGTGATCATCGCATACTAAATGAGGCAAGGGTGTCGAGTTACATTCAAGATATTTGAACGCATGAAGAAATGTTTATTCAAGGAAAAAAAAAACGTTTAAATGTGTCATTTTGGTGATCGAAAATGAGTTTTAAGGGATAAAGTTATTGACTTTAAAACAACTCAAACATGCATTTTAGTCTGGGACTCGCTTAAGCCTTGTCTGTGAAACCCAGGGCAAATGTTAGGCCTTTGCAATGACACAGGGTTAAAGGTCAAGACCTGGTTGAGTTAGCTGGTTCTTCTTAATCATGTCTGTATCCACATAGTGTAATTTATTTTGTGTTAGGCGTTCTTTTAAATCAGATTTGCAGATTATTTGCAAACTCGGCAGCTTTCTTTCCAGAAAGACACTGCTGTCTCAACACTAAAAGCTGTTATAACTACCAATGTAAGTGGATGTAAACGTTAGAAGAGCTCAATAACAGAACAGAGAGGACGTTTACTTTACAGTCCTGGTGTCAAACCGCAAGTGTCTCCTAAAAACACCATTTGGCCGGTGGATCAAAGCGTGCTGTTAACAAAACTGAAGACGCCGCTTTTAAAGGCGGTGGGATCTCGGCACAAGTCAAGTCTCCTTCATTTATACAGCGCTTTTAACAATATAGACTGTTTCACAGCAGCTTTACAGTGATAATAGGACATTACAGTAACAGATTGTTTAGGCTTCACAGCAGCTCTAGAATAAAGTTATTGTCCAGCTAAAGTTAGTTTTGATTGATTCACTTCCGTTGCATTAGTTATTAACTTAGCGGCCGCTAACACAACACCGTTTTAATTCATTCGCACAACAGTGTTTAGTGGCTCGAGAATGCAAACCTTGAAATAGTCTCCAAGGTGCAAGTGTTGAAACACTTTGAAAATGTGAGATGTAATCGCTTTGCGGGCTGATTTCGGGAGGCAGGAGGAATCCTCCTGATCTGGACTTCTGAACATCTGTTCGGCATTGGTCACACCAGCGGAGATGGTCCACAGGATATTGCACTTCTCAGCGGGGGGTGTGATCTGACTATCACCTAAACTCACACACGTCCATTACTGAAACACACCATTAGCGCCGAAACCTCCGTCCCATCCGGACTCACACGACTCCCTGCTGTCTTATATCAAACGCTGGGACTTTAAGGGAGGCATGAGCTGTGAACATGCTGTTTGTATCTCCAGCGATATCTCCTCGTGTCTGCAACTGAACTCCACTCACTTATGAGTAATATTCCCTGGAATTTGCTGGAATTATTATCCTGATGGACTCAAGCTTGTTAAGTCAGTGAGGAATGCAATAGTCTGTTGAAACGACACTGAATTGGCGGCTCTGATGTGTCATGTGGTTCGTTTAAAATTAAACTTTTTTTCTTTCGAAACTTCAAGAATGATTATTGTCAAATGTTGGGTCAGAAGTGAGTGACTGTGAAAGCTTTAAAGAGTTGAAATCATTCACTTTCACAACTTATAAAAAATATTAGATGTTTATATAATTTGATGTTCTTCTGACCCAACGTTTCTCAAAAATATGTTTTATATATAAACATATTAACAAAATATAAACATCAAAATAAAATATTTACACATTTTTTTTTAGCTTATATATATATTTTATGTTTATATTTTTGTAATTGTTTATATATAAAACATTTTTGTGAAACGTTGGGTGTTGGGTCAGAAGTGAGCAATATATATATTAATATGCAGTGTATGTATGTATGTGTGTATATATATATATAGCAACACTTTTCTACAAGTTTTAAAAGAGAAAATGCTCAGATTTGCAAAGTCTATCAAAACATGAACTCAAACATTTCACATTAGATTCTCACCCAAATCTGATCTGATATGTGCTCTTGTTGTCTGTTATATGGACTCAGTTTTTCAGTCTCTTAAGGAATTTTAGGAGAAAAAAAAAAAACTGAAAAAAACTGAGACAAAGTTGATTCTTCATAAGTGCAAACTGATGAAAGAGCGATAGCTAGGTTTTTCCCCTCTACAGGAATCTTCCTTCTGAAGTTCAGCTCTGTGGGTTTTTGCTTGTAAGATACATGAACCTGAAGAAATACACTTCAAGCCAAAGTTTGAACAACTGAACACTAGAGAGAGAGAGAGAAAGAGAGAGAGAGAGTGAGCGAGAGAGCCCGAGACCCTCTGAGGGATTTCACTATGTGACCTTTCAGGGTTCTGTCAGAGCCATTAGTTTGTCGGACAGCTCGAGCTGTAATTATTCAGCGCTGAGGTAGGGGGTTGCAGTGAGTAATCCAGCGTGATGAGCCAAACGCTCTCCTGAAAGCTCACTGCACCTGGAATATGGAAACATTCATTTCTGTGGACGTCTCTCTCCTTCCCAAGAATCCCACAACCCCTCCCGTCCTGATGGATGCACGATCCGTCTCGTAGTTTCTCTAAACTCTCCACACTGTGGCTGAAGTTCAACACTGAATGTGTTTGATGTGTTGGTCTTTTTCCAATCTTGTGAATTATTGTGGATATTTTTTTTTTTTTATCTTGCGCTCAAGATGGAAAAAAAGTTTCTGTAATACTTTTATGCAAAAAGCCTGCAATTTTTCCAGAAGCTCTTACATGCATTGAATATAGCCTAGTTTTAATGGTCTGAATTACCGTACAGATTATGACTGGTCGAAAACGCTTAAAAAGGCTTAAACTTTTCTGTAAAAAAACAAAAAAAAAATTCAGTGAAATTTATAGTTGTGCTTACCAGAACTTTACCATAAAAAATGTGATAGCAACTTAAATTTACAGCAAAACAAAAACAAAATAATATCAATATACCAAATTACTCAAATCAGTTTTTTTTACCTTTATAGTAGGCTATACTGACAACAATTTTAAGAACAGATCTATCTATCTATCTATCTATCTATCTATCTATCTATCTATCTATCTATCTATCTATTGTTCTATCTGTCGTTCTACTGTCTATCGTTCATTCCTTCATTCTAAAACTGTGCATTTAACAATATTTTGCTGTAAAATTACATGAAATGTCCCATTAGATATAGTTTTTCACTGTATTTAAAGGAACGTATCGTTAACCAATTAACAGGTTTTTACTGTAGCAGCTTTACAGTCTTTTACCATTAAATTAAGACTATGATACTTTTTTGTATAGCATTCTCATGTAAGAACAAAAATAGCAACAGTTTTACGACCTCCACATTTCTGTTTGACATTTTATTATTGCCAGTGTTATCATTTGCACGATAAACAATGCAAAGATGATTTTCCTGTTATGAACAACAAGGCGACATACGATCGGATCCTCTGTGGTGTTTTGAACGCTGCCGTAAACACTTCCATCTCGTATTTATGGTAATTCAGACACAACACGAGCGTATTTTTACCCTTTAAACGTGTGATTCTGTGAGGCATTGGTTTGATAGCAAACAGCTGGATCTCCTCCTGATTTATGGTCTGTTTTCACATAGGAAATGACCTGCGACACATGTTCCCTCACTAGGGCGCTTACTGAACAGCTGCCCACCTGTGAACGAGTGAGAGAGAACGATGGCCACGTGTTTGCGATTCTGACAGCAGAGCAACTGCATCTTCTGAAACGTGTTTGACACATTGACCTCTTTCAGAAAGACTTCAGATAAACAGAACAGTGTGTTTCCCGAACAACGACGTAACTCGCTGCTTCACTACTATAGTGCGATGCATCGTTGAAGTTTCCCGAAACCGTATTGTCGCAAATTGGTCGTTCAACTACGTTGGTTTATGTTGTCACGCACGTGGTGGAGTAATAACTTCTTTTAATGAAACTGTTTGAGATCGAATTAACACTAGATGTTTTGCTATAAATTACAGACATGGCATCTGAGGACTATTTCTCATTTTTCTCAGTTATTTTGCTTTTTTTCCAGATTCAATCATAGACTCGTTCTCGCGCACTAGAGCTCGTTCGCACATGCGCACTCTTCAAAAACGACGCTTTAAATCTCTTGACAAACTCAAAGACGTAAATGACATTTGTATGTATTCTAAATAAAAGACACAGGTTGCACTGAATGTCAGCTTGCTTGTTTTGCTCAAGATGAGGATTTATTAAGTCCACATGTCATGCAATCTAGAAACTCTTCTTCTAACCACAGCTCGAGATCTGTCGTTCAAACACACAACTCTGCGATGCTGTTTGTGAATGTTTGTTGGATCGATGGTTTCGGGAAACACCGACTCGTTGAACTGCTGATAACGAGGGAACTTGCGACTATAGTTGGCTAACGATGCTTTCGGGAAACACACCCCAGATCAAATAATCGATCTATAAAGCGCTGAAGTCCAGATTGAGAGGATCTGCAAACACACTCAGGCTTTGATATTTGTTTGCAGCTCATCTTCTAGTGGTTTTCCTGACAGCTCAGATGAAGAATCCGCTGTTAAAACCAACATGCCATTGATTTGAGCACAATGCGGTCTTGAGGGGGAATGTAAAGTTCAGTTGTTGTTGCTCTGCTCAATTATCTCCTGCTAAAGCTTCTATTGTGTCTCTGATGGCCTCATGAATGGTGTTTGTGTTCCTCAAGACAGTGAGAGCTCAGGAATGGAGATCAGGATTATTTGCTCCTGCTGTGCGTCACAAGCTTGTTAGAAGTGTAAATGACGATTGTTCATTAGAAGAATAGCTAATTATCATTTCTTAAAGGCTTTATTGTATTTGAATAGTAGGATGGATGTATGTAGAGCTGAGTGAAATGGATGATATTGAATTTGAATATATCTCAGTATTTATTTATTTGCTCTGAAAAGTTTAATGCAAGAAGTACAGCAAAAATCTGTATTTATATAGAGTATCCATCCATCTATCCATCGTTCTTTCGATCATTCTATCTATCGTTCATCCATCCATCCATCCATCCATCCATCCATCCATCCATCCATCCATCCATCCATCCATCCATCCATCCATTGTTTTAACAATCATTCTATCTATCTATCTATCTATCTATCTATCTATCTATCTATCTATCTCTATCCATCCATCCATCCATCCATCCATCCATCCATCCATTAATCGTTTAACCAGTCATTCTATCTATCTTCCATCCATCCATCCATCCTTCCATCCATCTTTATATCTATTGTTTTATCAATCGTTCTATCTATCTATCTATCTATCTATCTATCTATCCATCCATCCATCCATCCATCCATCCATCTATCTATTGTTTTAACAATCTATCTATCTATCTATCTATCTATCTATCTATCTATCTATCTATCTATCTATCTATCTATCTATCGTTCATTCTATCATTCTATATATGTCTATCTATCAGTCTGTCTGTCTGTCCATGCAGAGTATGAATATTTTAAATTTTATGAATTATTGAATCAGAATCAGAGATTTGATTTGATTTATTGAATGCTTTCATAGTGTGACTTCAGTTTAAGTTGAACTTAACCCGACTTTTGTTTCTGGTTAATTCCCACCAACATTTAAAGCGACAATCCTTAGATCCCAGTCTTTCTCACTTCCCATCACCTACTAAATAAAAGCCTTTAACCGCACGTGTAGTGCGAGACAGACATCAGGGCGTTGAGCGCGCTGATCTCAGGTCAGTTCTCAGTGGTGTGAATGATGCTGTTATTTCACTGGCTGTAATTAATGAGGTGTTCCTGTAAAGCGGGAGTGTTTTTCCCCACTGATCCGTCGTAATGAGCTCTCGGATGCCGCGGGGTCTCTGGTCTTGAATGGCACAATGTCTTTGCCCGAGATTCACGGAGAAAAGCCCCTCACACCTGTTAGAGCCCTTCAAAGAGAGCCGTCAGCCATCAGCTCGTAAAGAACACACACGGCCGTCCGTCACACACTTTCAAGAGTCAGAGCAAATCCAGCCCGTGATTTAAAAGCTGCGGTTCCTCATGGACTGGGTGGAATAGCAGGCGCTGGAGTTCATGGATGGAGCTTTTTTTATGCTCATTTACACAAAATTAAACATTCAATTTCAAACAATAATTTTAAAATTGATTTTGAGAGTGAGAAGTGACAGCTTTCATGGCCTGTAATATATTATTATCTTACCGGCTGCTATGAAATTGAACAGAAACACTTGAGCTGATCTGGTTCCAGTCATTGGCAACGTTTGCCTGTTCTGGATCATTTTCTGCTTTTCATTTGTCGTTCTATAAGAAACATATTTATTTATTAAATGATTGTAGTTTCTGATGTGCATTTCAAAATGTGCAGCCAATTTGAAACTCTATATGACTTATGTATTCACCGGTACAATTGAATGTATTTTCCAGGAATGTAAAGTGAAATTTTTCACATTTTCCACATGTAGAGTGAAAATAGGCCCAATAGGCAGTGTTTTAATCATATATATATATATATATATATATATGATTAAATACTATTAAATAGGATTTATAATATGAATAATTGATTATATTTAATATTTTACATTTATTCAAATGTATTAAATATTAAATAGAATTTTATTTTGATGTGTGTATATACAGTATATATATATATATATATATATATATCAAAAATAAATTGAACCTTTTTGTATGAAAATGATTTTTTAATTTAATTTTGCATCCAGAGCATAAAAACATATTCAAAATGTTGAGTAAAAACACTTCTACAGTATAAATCACTAATCATTAATCAGTATAAATCAGAGAGACACTTTTATTGTGAATCAATATTGTGTGAAAATCTCAATTATATTAATGATCATAAAATGAGTCCTTGTGCACTATTATTACTTTATATTATGAAAGTTGTTATGCACTGATTGTAGATCTCAAATCTCTTTTTCTGTCTTTTTCGGAGTTTGAAAGCAAGTAAAAATGCCTGTCCACTTTCTGCGTGAGTAATCGGGGGTCAGGAGTGAAGTGCTGGTGGGTCTCGTGACTGGAGCTGATTAAAACACCGTCAGGAACAGCGAGAGTGCCTGTTGTTTGCGTGACCATCTGTCTGTTTGGTCTTTGACACCCGTATTATCCCGTCATACTGGTCCTGCCGTGAACACGAGGCTCTCGACTCCACAGGGGCGTCTGAGAGAACAAACTCTGACCCATCCTGAGATCCACAGTGCTCTCCACGTCCACAGCCGTGTTTGTCTTTCACTTATCTCAGTCAAACTGCAAGGACAAAGACACCTCTTGAGTGTGACAACAGCTTCAAAAACTGTGACGTACACTAGATTATGTTTTTTTCTTTTCTTTTCTATATTATATTTAGTATTTAGCTTTTAAATTAAAAACAATATTTTATTTTATATAGGCTATAGAAGTTTTTTTATATATTTTTTTATATTTAATTTTTTTTATTTAATTTAAAAATCGAATTTAATATTTTATTTAGTTTTTTCTTTGCTTTTTCTTTTATATTTTTTCATCTTATTTTGTATTATTTTGTCTTTGTTTGCTTTGCCATATTGACACATCTTCACACTAGAGCTGAGCGATATGATGGTTTATAGATGTTGATAAATGTAGATTTTTTTGCATGCTATCAGTGGCCAGGACTGCTTTACATTATTAACTAAATGAACGAGGCATTAACATTGAAATGACACAATGACACAGTGGGACACGCCACAAACAAGTCAAGACGAAGTTAGGAAGTGTTTGTTTGGCACAATGTGAAGTAAAGTTCAGTTGGTTTATAGTTGAGAGAGAGAGTGTGTGTGTGTGAGAGAGAGAGTGTTAGTATGTGTGTGTGTGCGCATGTGTGTGTGTGTGCGCGTGCATTTGTGTGTGTGCATTTGTGTGTGTGTGTGTGTGTATTTTGTGTATGATTCATCCAATAAAAATTAGTCTATTATGTTAGTTTGACCGATTTCAGTCTTTAGTTTTGAACTCAATTTGAAGCAGTTTTAGCATTGATGCCAGACTGGTCAAAAAATACAGTAAAAACAGTAATATTGTGAAAATTTCGGTAACACTTTATTTTGCAGTGTCCTTGTTACATATGTTACATGTACTTACTATAGTAATAACAGTAAATGATGCATAATTACATGCAATTAACCCTCAACCAAAGCCTAATCATACCCTAACCCTATAGTACATGTTGTTAATTATTATTACTCAGCACTTAAATATATAATTACACTGTAACAATGACACCTTAAAATAAAGTGTAACCAAAATTTCAAATAACAGTTTTCTATTTGATTATATTATAATGTGTAATTTATTCCTGTGATCAAAGCTGAATTTTCAGCATCATTACTCCAGTCTTCAGTGTCACATGATCCTTCAGAAATCACTCTAATATGCCTAACAGAATATAAAATGACTCATGATGTGATGTAAGATTTTGGCCATACCGTCATTTTAAAGCGGACTGCCAACATTCGGGACATTTGGAGCCAAGATTCTCCAGCAGGGCCGATTGAAGAGACTGATGCTGTTATTTCAGCGCAGGATAAATGTAAAGGTGAATGTAGGGTCACAGAAAGAGCTTATGGGATTTATGGAGCGCTTTTTGTCATCCTGACTGATTTTGGCCGTGGACGTTTGCGATACGCCCTGATATGTGGACCTGTAAAATTGTAGCCTTGAGGGAATGATGATGTCAGCTGAAAATAAACGTCAAGATGTTTTTAAGTCAATGCATAAGACCAGGAACGTGAATGAAGTCATTTTTGCTGAACGCTACTTTGCGTCAGTGACTGATGGTGCCAGCGGCTGGATAGGGGGCATCACTGTTGGCGAGGCAAAGCGGAAACAGATGCTATCCAGGACCACAAGTGTGTTCCTCCTTTAATCGGCTTACCTTGCCTTAAAAAAAGAGAGAAAAGAGACGGTTGAGTGACTAAACAAATCTGCTTCTGCTCACTCAGGCCATTTCAATAAGGTGCCGTGATGTAGCTCACAGATTCCTGTTTCATAATTCATAAGTCAATTGTACACGGATTTATTTATTAGTGTTGCTCATACTTAATGATGTAAACTAACATCTAAGTATTAAAGGTCAGTGAGTGCATCATCCGGCAGTGCATTTTTATAAAGAGATCAGACTTTTTGAGGTGGGACTCTTTGAAACAACCAATCAGAATATGTGTTAGTAAGCGTGACTTGATGCTATTATTTTAGCAAGTCTTCATAATTAACTTTACGAACAGGGAGATTTTAATTAAAACACTTCATACTCTCGCAAACTTCCCTGAGCACTTCCCCTCGGGGTTGCCGTATTTAAGTGCGTTGGACTTCGCGACTCATATGTTCACTTCAGACAGATCCACGGACCACAATGCAACACGACTGTGACGTCACAGCAGATCACGCTTCATTACCCCCACCCCGCACAACTCTAGTGTATGAGACTGGAGTTATTTTGATATTTAACCACATAATACTTGTAGCTACCTTAAGCTGACTGTTATAGTTTATTGTATTGTTAATATTTTTGTTAATATTGCCCAAGCATACATACAGGCCTATACAATGGTGCATAAAAGAAATTCATAAGGAAAAAATTATTTTAATAATAAATCAGCTCCATTGCTGATTCCAGTGATCGAGTTTTGATGTGTTCCATTTAAACAAGGGTTCCGCCTGTAGTGATCATTCTTATTTGATATTTTTTATATTTTATATATTTTTTATATATTTTTAAATGTGTTGTTTTATTTCTTTTTTTTATATGTATATATATATATATGTGTGTGTGTGTATGTGTGTGTGTGTGTGTGTATGTATGTATGTGTTTTTTATTTTTATTTTTTCATTTTTAATATTTTCTTATTTTACTTTTTCTTTTTTTTTAGATTTTCACATTTTATTATTTCATTTTATTTGCACGTTTTTATATATATTAATATTCTTTCTTATTATTTGATATTTGATATTTTTTTTATATATTTTTTAAATATGTTGTTTTATTTCATTTTATATATATATATGTGTGTGTGTGTGTATGTATGTATGTATGTATGTGTTTTTTATTTTTATTTTATTTTTTCATTTTTAATATTTTCTTATTTTACTTTTTCTTATTTTTTTATTTTATTTTATTTTATTTTATTTTTTTAGATTTTCACATTTTATTATTTCATTTTATTTGCACATGTTTTTATATATATTAATATTCTTTCTTATTATTTTATATTTTATTTTGTATATATTTTTAAATGTGTTCATTTTTTATATTTTCTTATTTTTTTCTTATTCTTATTAGTTATTTGTTTGCTTTGCCACATTAATGCATCTTCATGTATATTTGGTCTCTCTGTCACAGAATTCTTCAGGATGGAGGCCAGTGTGCCCAGCGCCGCGGAGAAGAAGGACTGCAAGACGTCTGCTCTGGATGGAAACGGCTTCAGCGAACTTCCCAAAAAACCTTCCCCATCATCCCTGGCCAGAGGTACGAACCCGTCCGGTCCTTCCCAAAACTACTCCGACTCCTTTTCACTTCCTACGACCTTCCAAGGCATCTAAACGGGATAGTTTTCTCATTCATACATGCACATATTCAGATTTTGCACCATTTGTTTTTGCATATCACATGACACACGATTGCACTGCATCATGTTTGAATACACGCGACACAAATGAGATTTAAGAACAAGCAACTTTATATATATAGCACATTTTGCTCAAGCACAAGTGCTTTACGAAATTGATGACGTTAAAACCATACAACAAAACAAACATAACTTGTTCAAAAGCTAAAGAAGTTTTTAAATAACACCTAAAAGTGGCAATAGATGGAGCTGACTAATGTGCAAGAGAGTTGCACATTATTTTTTGCTTTTGCATGAGGTTTAATGTGAGACATATGATATTTCGCAGCAGAAGCGAGTCTTTCTCAGGTTATTTATCACACCAGTCGAGAGCTTAAAGACTCCAGTAGAGCTCAGGAAAAGAATATGCCCATGAAATATACATTTTAAAGATAAAAATGTGGCGCTCGTGGTGCCGGTCGTCCCTGATAAGCTGAAGCCAAAAGCCCCCGGAGAGTCAAAGGTGAGCCTCCATCAGGCCTGATATGAATCCTAATATCACGTTCCACCAGCGGCCTTCATTAATACCGAGTGACCGGGGCGTGCACGAGTCTTACACGAGTCGTTGCCACGTAATCACGGCGGATTGGGCGAACGAGCATCTATTCTACAGGGCTTTTTAGTGCTCTGTTTGCTCTGAGATTAATCAAAAGTTACACACACGCACGGATGGACAGATAGAAAGAGAGCGAGCATGTTTAAAACATGTCTTTAGGAGACCGATAAAAGCGGTGAATAATGAGGCCGAAAGACCTTGTTCTTACCTCCAGAGTATAAGTGTTATGAATTAGTTAAAATGGCAGCCGCGGACGACGCGCTCCTTCAGAGAGCCACCTTTGAAATGGTAATACCTCTTGTGATTTTTTTTTTTTTTTTTTTTTTTTGTGGGTTTTTTTCACAGATTGATGAAGGAATTTGGTGGCCTGCCATTGTAAAGAAAAGAAAATCCATGATTTGTTGAAGAAAGGAAGGGAAAAATAGGCCACACAGTGGCAACAAGACAGTTGAATGGCATAATTTATAGAGTGTGATTTTCACTGGTACATGATTAATATGATTCATTTTTAACTGCAGGGAGAAATTATGGCGGAGATTTAAGTGAAAGTAGAATTTGAGATCATCCGTCTTAGCTCTAACTTTGTTTGATTGAAGTAAGAAGTGCCATTGATGGTATCAGATGGAAATATTATTGCTCTTTGGTTGCATTTCCACTGCAGGTTTTGATTTGTTGACTATATCAGATGTTTTGACGACCAGCTTACGTCACTTTTCAAAAGTGACCCATATCTGCATTTACACTATACACTTGGCGAAACAACCTAAGATACACATACTGACCCGGAAAATATATATACATTGTGATTTTGCAATGATAATACAAGCTTTTGCTTTCCGCACCATCTTTAAAGGTCAGCAAAGCATTGGGTTTAGTCTTCGTCCTATATTGCGCCATTGAGTCATGTGATCGTGGTTGGTGTCCACCTGAGTTGACGTAATACGCCTCCGTCGCTTTTTCCATGACGGGAATATCCGATCTATCCGCTTACATGGCAGACGCAAATGCACCCATCCGATTCATATCAGATTTATTTCCACGGTGAACGAGGCTCGAATCCGATCTGAGGAGATGCTGTTTTCCTGGATGGGTCACATCCGATCTGTGCCACATAATTGGGTCACTTGAACCATTTGTCGGGTAACATTTGATCAAACTATGATCAAAAATACAGATGTTTCTCCTCTGATTTCTTAGGAAAAACACAAATTGTTGACATATAGTAAGAGTTGTGGACAGTACAGCTCACGATGAGAAATCTGAGCACATATTGAGACTGTTTTCTTGGCATTTCTGAGCACCTTTTGAGACATTGTTGAGATATCTTTTGAAACTCTAGCGGAGACAAGCAAATTCAGAATATTAATGAATACTAGAAAAAATAACACTGGCCTCAACTTTTTCTTTACTGTCAATCCATGTCATCGGGTCTTCAAATACATTTCAAGTCAATTTCCTCTCGTTTCTGAATAAGAGAACAAACATACTTTCATGATTATATACCATGGTACTGAAAGATGGTAGTCTTTCACACTCAGATCTGTTATGGACGTTCGCAAACTTTCACTAGCTTTGGGGTCGACAAAGTCTGTCCAGAGAGGAAAGAGTATAGTAGTAGAAGAGAGCGAGCGTGTTTAAAACATGTCTGTAGACGAGTGATAAAAGTTGTCTGTAATGAGGCCGAAAGAGCTTGTTCTTACCTCCAGAGTATAAGTGTGATGAATTAGTTAAAACGGCAGTGGCAGCGATGGACTTCTGAGATGTTGGTAGAGCGCCACCTTTGAAATGGTGATTTTGGTTGCTGATTAATGAAAGACTTTGGTGGCCTGCCATTATTGAAAATGGTCATTAATTGTGAATCAAAGAATGGCATGAAATTGGGACATTTGTGATAGCGATGTGAACAATGTTTATTTCTGGTGTTCTGAATGAATATTGAGCAGGGTAGTAACAGGTAGTTTTGATTTGAGCTGAAAACACTTTTTTAGCAGACGATCACGGCAAACCACAGATCACAGTGTGTGAGCGCTTCAAAAACTACATTTAAAGAAGCCTTATGCTTTCTTTAGTGTGTAATGTCGCTGTTTGAGCATTAAAAAGCTCTGCAAAGTCCCTGAAACGCCTCCATTGTAGTCTTGAGTTTTCTTCTTGGAACGTCACAATATTCCTCATTTAAATAATTCATACGCAGAATAAATATTTTCGCTTATTTGAAACTGTAGAGAAGACACATGTGAGAAACATGAAATCTCTCTATCTGCTAAAATTGAATCCTACAAATGCCAAATTTAGATTTAAACACAATTAAAATTATTTTTTAGATATTTTTGCAACTTACTCAATGTTGGTATTATTAACTAAAACGTATTAAAAAGTAGTTTTTAGTAATTGAAATAGAGATTAAATAAAATATAAATATTAGATGAAAAATTTAAACAAAAAAATATATATAAATGTTGATTTGGCAACTACCAACTAAAAAATAAAGCTATGTAGAAATAAATAAATAGCAAAAACTATTAAAAATGATGAAAGCATATAACAACCTTACTAAAATTTTAAATAAAAATGTCACCTCAAATACCAGATCAGAACGTCTGAGAGCTTCAAAAATATTTTCTGAATGTCCTTTGGAAATTTTCATATTATCTTTTTTATTAAATTTTTTACTTTCTAGGCAGGGCATCACGAAAAACGTAAATGTGCCCCCAGTGGCCAGACTTAACACTACATGCTAATTGTTTGTCAAGAACTACACAAATATGTATTTTCTTTCATTGCTTTACAATATCGAGCCTCGAAAGAGAAATGGTGAAGAAAAAAAAAATCTTTGGCAATGCTTTTTTTTCAAAGAACGAAAGTTTTGTTAGCAAACACTAAGGGTGTTTCTCAAAACCAAGAATGCAAAGAACGGACTTGTGTTCTTGGGGAGAACGCTCTTGCTAGTTGTTCTTGGAAGAATGAACTCACAAGGTGACGAGCACACAGAACGCTGCTGACAGTTTGAGACGATGTGTTCTTGCTGGTATTGCGCAATAACACCCCCGCACAGACGCCGTCTGCAGTGCCCAAACATAACGAAAATTATTGACGTTATTATTGGCCGTTATTCTTATGGAGATTCTCACTTCCGAAAACGTTTGAGCACATTTTCGATTCGCCATAAATTTTCGTAAAAATGCCCATATTTGAAATCTACACAGTTGATTTCTCGCATCAAATGTTCTCAG
The DNA here is from genome assembly GCF_949319135.1 of Squalius cephalus. Classification (NCBI taxonomy): domain Eukaryota; kingdom Metazoa; phylum Chordata; class Actinopteri; order Cypriniformes; family Leuciscidae; genus Squalius; species Squalius cephalus. The sequence continues at coordinate 31,406,939 of NC_137143.1, read as the reverse complement.
AAGTGAATTTAGTGATGAAATAGCGTACGAAATTGTAGAAAAACGACTTGTATTGACCCGCCTCGCCTTCCTCGAATGCCGAAATGAATGCTGGGATATTTCTGCCGTCAAGTTCACACAAGTTACCAACCGTTGCATCCTCGGTAAAATGGGCGTGTCAAGAACACTTCCGGGATTTTTAACCGTTCTTGCCAAAATGCAAACTTGTGTATTGGGACAGTACTTGGGCAGCGACTGATGACGTTTCACAAGTCCACAAGAACACTAGTACAGACAAGAACGCATATTGAGAAACGGCCAAAGTTTTTCGGGGTAACGCAAACATTTAGCGAGCGAACGCAAATGTTTTTTCGTCATTCTAAACATTTATGACTTACTTTTCTTCTGCGAAACACACACACACACACACAAATATTTGTCTCAATGTTTTATTTTTGTCCATGCAAAGTTGTTTGGACCCCAGTGTTGTTCAAAATATATTTTGTGTTATAGAGAGAAAATGCTAAATGAGTAAATGGAGTCAACTATTCCTTTAACAAGCTTAACCGGTAATGACTTCCTCAGCCAGATTCAGCAGAAAGGCCGGTGTTTTGATTGGTAGATCAGCACCAAACCCGCAAGTCTGAATGTATAGACTGTTACCAGCTGTTTGCTGGTCTAGAATTACGGTCCGAACCCCAAATAAACGCGAGCCAGTTTAATAGCCGTACAGTCGCGGGCGTTCAGGAAAGAGCCTCAGCTGTTCGCTAGCGCTCAGCGACAGAGCAATTACTTATTGCTTTAATCCGGTTTATTATCCCAGCCCGCAGACTCTGATAAGTGAATATGCAGCACGACGAGGTCCTTGAACCCGGGATCACATTCCCTCGAGCCCGGCGTCGAACGCTTTTAATATACGGTCCCGTTTGGCGGCTTTACGGTTGTGGAGTTTACAACGGGCCGCGGTGCCGTTGTCACCTAAGTCATGCCCACCGCGAAGACGCCGCTATTAAACCCCTCTCTGTTTTATACCCCTGTCCGCCGTTATTTATCCACAACAGTTTCCTCTCTATCAGAGAACATGGCTAATGCAGACTTTTAATATGTTATTTACACATAAAAAAACAAGCTATTTGTGTGAGGAGGGGAAAATAAATGGGCCGCCGCTCCCCTCGGCTCCGTTATATCTGAGTTTAACAATCTGGATTGCTAATAGAACCATTTATCACGAGCGCCGGTCATTTGTTTTATGTTAGGGGCCCGGGGCCCGCTCTCACAGACCTCTATGGAAATGTGACCGTGTATTATGAACCCCGAGCGCGAATCACCTGATTTAAAAGGGAAAACAATGCATGTATTCAATTATAATGCGACCAGGTGTCTGTGCGCCTCTGCGGTGCGTTTTACCGGACGGGTGTTGTGTGGGGGTTACAAATACATTCAGGATTTGAGGGAAAGCTTCACAATAAGCAGTAGTTAATGCATTAGATGAACTAACAATAAGCAATGTATATTTTTACAGAAGTGCATTCATTGTTAAGATTTGTTTACAGTGCATACACTAATTTTGGTTACACTTTATTTTAAGGTGTCATTGCTACAGAGTAATTATATATTTAAGTACTGAGTAATATTAAGCAACTACATGTACTTACTATAGGGTTAGGATTTGGTTGAGGGTTAGTTGCATGTAATTATGCATAATTTACTGTTATTACTATGGTAAGCACATGTAACAAGGACACTGTAAAATAAAGTGTTACCCTAATTTTGAATGCTTTTGAAATATTGGTCATTATTGCTATATATTGTCATTGCAATATATATATTGCACTTATTCTCACAGCATTTAAACTTGTGCATGACGACCTTGGCAAACTGTGGAGTCTGAATGCGCTTTGCATACCGCAGCATGTTGCCTTTTGTTAATGCATTCAAATGAAGCATGCATGCATGCATTTTGAAAAATGGCAATAAGGAGCAGCTTTTCCAGTGTTTTGTATTCATCTGAATTGCAGATTTCTCTGGTATTATTCATTCATTTAATAGTGCAATTATTCTTTTTGCAGGAGTGAGATTGCAAAGTTTGGTGCAAAATATTACACAATATATAGAATAAAAAAAAAATCAATGTTTGTGTGTGTATCTCTGGCTAGCGGAGCAGCTGAGGTTTCTCCGAGGCCTGTGGGTAATGACTTGATTAACTGGAATCGGTGACTCACGACATACATCATGGTGAAAGTGAGTTTGTCGTGTTGTAGGGTGATTGATGGCCACGCTAAGCGCCGCTGCCGTGTTTTCTGCTGAGTCGGGTCAGTCCTGAGGGAACCGGCGGGCAGGATGCTTAACATCTTTACAGCCGCCACACACACACACACACACACACACATGCTTGCAAACAATACGGGGTCAAACGCAAATACAGTATGCTTAAACGCATATTTTTGTGCATGCAAACATTGCTCAATTGATTTATGCCGACTTGAGCGTGAGATTGAGCGAACGTGTACACTGTCAAAAATGATTTTTCGAAGATGTAAATAATACAAAGATTCAGATTTTTTCATGTTAATTCAATGTGAAATTCTTTGTCAAATTTACCAGTGAAAATGGTTTCTGCGCCAGTTTCCTTTTCCAGTGTAGTTCATCTTTTTAAAATGGCATCTTTTTGATTAATATAACCATTTAAAAACATGCCTTATCTGAAATCACGCTCTTCACGCATCCCACATCGCATTTTATGTTGAGGCATGGCTGCATTATTCAAACGCAGCTGCTTTTATACGAGAACGAGGGCTGGATGGATGGTCGTGTAAATAGTTTTTTAAGAGCGGCCGGTTACGATAAGGACAGTTTCCTTTATCAACGGGATGAAGTGTTTGCGGCGACAGTGAATAATTGACGGTCTCTCCGTAACCCCAGGGGTCAGAGCGCTGGCAGAGAAAAATGTGTCCGGAACGGCTCCTCGTCCACGACTGCAAGAGGACGTCCACTAATCTTCCCGAGGAGGGGATTTTCTTTCTCTCTCTTTCTTTCCTTCCTTCTCTCGTTCATTCTAAATGAGTCTCTCACAGGACGGCTTTACAGGCCTACAGAGGTCTCTCTCTCTCTCTTTCTCTCTCTCTCTCTCTCTCTCTCTATACCTTTCTCTCTCTCTCTCTCTCTCTCTCTCTCTCTCTCTCTCTCTCTATACCTTTCTCTCTATACCTTTCTCTCTCTCTCTCTCTCTCCCTCTCTCTCTCTCTATACCTTTCTTTCTCTCTTTCTTCAAGATAGTGTGCAGCTTTACTGTGTTTATATGCAGAAAGCAGAAACTGCTGTAGGTTTGGAGCGGCTTTTTTAATTCAGATATTAACTGGAGTCACAGGAACAGAGTTACAATTACAAATATTTTAGAATTACAATTCAAAGAAACATGCCTCATGCAATGCATTCTGGGAAATGAAGTGTACTTCCAAACTTGGTAAACGATCTATCTATCTATCTATCTATCTATCTATCTATCTATCTATCTATCATCGTTCTATCTATCTATCTATCTATCTATCTATCATCGTTCTATCTATCGTTCTATCTATCTATCTATCTATCTATCTATCTATCTATCTATCTATCTATCGTTCTATCTATCGTTCTATCGTTCGTTCTATCTATCTATCGTTCTATCTATTGATCATCCATCCATCGTTTATCGTTGTATCTATCCATCCATCGCCTTGACAAACTTTCCTTTTCTACCTAAAAAATACAGTTTTTATGACTGATTCTGATTTAAATTCAGGAAAATAGCATTTAAAATGCATTAAAATGTAATTCTAAATCACACACATCTGTGTCACTCATGTGAAGTTTCAGGTTTTTGTTTGTGTCCTGTACTTGTTCCCAACTTGGATTCGCTGTGCACATTTTCCTTACAAGTATATTACCATGTAAACCATAGTATTACCATGTTTTTTTTTTGTTTTTTTTGGAAGTGTACATTAGTGGCCATTAGAGTTAATCCAGAATAAAGGCTGTTTTTTTCCTGGTCTCATGAACAGCTCCATATGCACGTAATGAGAGCGCCGGCGCTGTAACAAAGATGCCAATTATTTCCATTTTTTGCCCACATGGAAGCAGTTTCGTGCGCGGCAGTAATGGCTCTGCAGGTTACATACATTTTGTAAACATTTAGCTTGATGGCTTTGTGCGATTCGCGTCTCTTTAATCTGAGATTTCATTTGGGGCCCAGAAAAAGAGAAAGATTAGATATACACACTCCAAGCCGCTCGCCCGCACATTTCGGAGTCTATTTATAGAGGGCCGCGCTGATTGCCGGATAAAAATCAACTTCAGATACACAAGGGCTTCTTTTTTCTCCCCTTCTTTTTCTTTAGCGAGAAAGAACGAGCTTGTTTCAGTCATTAAAAGAGACTCGGGCGAGCCCAGAAATCACAAGAAAGAAAAAGAGGAAAAAGTCCAGCCTTATATCAAACACTGCACTTAAACCGCGAGGGTTTTATACATTATATATCAGAGAGCATGCCACGTTTTTATCCACTGAAATAATTAAAACGCCGGAGAGATTGAAGAGTTTTCACACACTTTCCATCGAACACATGTTGTTTAGGGATGGCGTGATGTTATTATGACCTCACAGGGTTTGGCTGCATTATAATAATGCGATACAGCCAAGAATGAAGAAAGATGCGAGCAAAAACCAGATGTGCTCGATGAAACACTGCAATTAAGTGTATCTGATATTCTTTGTTGCGTTGGAACGGGGGATTCATGCATCAAAGGCTTCGGTCGGAGTGATTGTGAGCTTTCGGGAGACGTCTGGAGACATCAATCTCACCCAGACAAGAGTTGCCCGAAAACAACATGCCCAATTCCTGCCCATTTACAAGAGTTGGAGAGATATATGAACGCTTGGGGGGATTTCGATGTTCGCAGCATGGATCTATTTATCCCTCTCTGGCTTGTTTTCCCCAACTGTAAATGCGCTGCTCTCCTCGGAGACGCCTCCACCTCTGGGATTTGATGGGATTTACGGAGCACAGACTTCCATCCCTGAAGATCTCCAGTCCTTCATCTCCTGTATTCCCAACAGAAGCTGCTCTGTGGGAATTTGGCCGTGACACTGTTTACAGGCCCGTTTCTGTGTGACACGAAATATTGCAACTTCTAACCCAACTCATCAGTGCTGCATATATTTGATTTAAAAAAAAAAAAACAGTAAAAATTGCAAGACATTATTGCAATTCAAAAGAATTGTTTTCTATTTTGAATATAGTTATATATTCCTGTGATCAAAGCTGAATTTTCAGCATCATTTCTCCAGTCTTCAGTGTCACATGACTGATCTTGGCTTAACATGGTAAAAATATTGATTAGAACACATTGACGACCAAACCTGTAGAAATTTAAAAATAAATACATATATAGCTAAATAAATAAAATTTAATAGTAGGAAAAAATAAAGGAATGAATGACTATGAAATAATTTTTTTTTTTTTATTAAAATGTAATCCTGATTTTTTTTTTTTTTTGTATTATACCTTCCCTTCATTTATTATTTTCTGTATTCATTTTTACATTTATTTATTTTCTTTTTAACAATTATTTATTCTTACATTTATTTTACATTTATTTTTATATTTATTTATAGTTTTATTTATTTTCATATTTATTTAAGCATTCATTAATTTTTATATTTATTTATTCCCGCGTGTATTTATTTCCAGATTTATTCATTCATGCACTTATTTATTTAAAAAAAAATTCCATGCGCAACATTGTTAATGTTGAACATAACAAAAAATTGTTACTTAAAAATAATTAAAGCAACATTTCTCATTTTCATTTAGTTCAACTTGATTTATTATATTATATTATATTATATTATATTATATTATATTATATTATATTATATTATATTATATTATATTTCAATTAGTTTGATCAATTAGTTTGATGTTGTTTTGTTGTGAACTGAAGTAGGGCACATAGAAAAAAACATATTTTTATTTCTTAATTGTTTCTCCTATAGGCAGCAGTGAGATACAGTGAATAGGCCATTTTGCTGAAGTCTCTTGCTTCTCATCTGTTTCTTTTGAGAAAAACACCCCAGAAATCTCATGTGTGTCTCCTTTAGAGTTTCAGATAAGAGTTTCTATCTTACACCCGGCGCAATGCAGCGCCAAGCGCGACGCAAGTGCTTTTTGCTAGTTTCAGCCCGACGCAATTATCATTTTCACGTCCCGCGCCACGTAGTTTAAATAGCAAATGCATTTGCGCCCATGGGCTGCTGGTCTGAAAACGAGGTGTGTTCTGCCGCATTGTTGGAGCGTTGCTATTTTGAGGAACAGAAATAGACTGAGCCATTGACCGACTGAAACCTGCTCTAAAGTCAATGGCGCAATATATTTTTTGTTATTTTAAGAGCGTGTTAGTAATGTGCGCCTATAGGCGGGTCCACAACGTGCGTACACTCTGCTTATTACACACACAGGGACGAGCATCAGCACACAAACATGCCAAATACTTAAAATTAAAGGATTACAATGTAAAAGATTATTATTGTGTACATAAAGATATGGTGAATCCGGCTTGTCCCGTAGATGTTCTGCTTGCGCACTTTAACCTCGCGCACGAGCAGATCCGTTTGCGCTCTGGAGACGCGTTCGGTCTTTCCACTATCAAATTCCGTCATGTAATAGCGAATCCGCCATGGTGCGAGCGCAACTGGCATTTAAAGGGAATGGGAGATGAGACTCTGATTAGGTTAACGCACGTAAATCCCAAAACACACTCATTACTCATTAAGAGAATAGGGACAACCCTTTTAGATCATGCGCCGGGAGCGCCGACCATTTGTCCCGCCGTTAAACTAGCAAAAGTGGATTCGGACACACCCTAAGTGAACTTGCGCCGTGCGCTTTAGACCATGTGCTTATATCATTAAAATAGGGCCCAAGATCTCAAGCCATGCAAAGCCCAGAGTCTGCAATTAAAAGTCTGAATATGATCTCAACATTTCTCACCAAATGATCTGAACTGCTCTCCACATTCATTGTATAGCTCTCTGCCTTTAGGGCATGAAGACTATTGTGTCGTATTTCTCCTCAGGGAGTATTTTAGGAGACAGTTTGGTGCTTGACTGAGATCTCCTTTAAATCTGGTGAGCTGTGAAGAGCAGGTTCTGGTCGCAGCTGTATGATATCTGCTATGTCTTCATGAAGCCCCTGCAGGTGTTTGGCGTGTTGCTCTGATTTACCTGCCCGCTAGTCGTGTTATTAGCCTGTCATCTTCGGCTCGCTCTCGTCTGATTGATGTCTCACGGCTCACTCTCCTGGTGTTAGTTCAGGTTAGCGTTGCGAAGGCTCTTCTGTGTGGCCTCGGGTGACTTCAGAAACGCTGCCAGGATCAGCTCTATTATCTGTCCTTTAGGAAACGCAAACGGAGCTGAACCATCCAAGCGGATAAAGCTGTGAGAGGAGCATTCCTCCGGCGTGACGAGGGCCTGGATGGGTTTTGCGGTTTCTGCATGTCGGGACGGTGTCTTTCTGAGATGCTGACGCATGTACTAATGAGTGAAGATAATTAATGCAATGACAACTTCAGATATTACATAAAGAAACGTTTGCTAAACGTGGCTCCACAAGCAGCAGACACGAATGGATGTGTTTTGTTCATGTGTTTGTTCAAGTAACTGTTGGTTTAACTTAAAAAAGTAAGTTACCTGGTTGCCTTAAAATTTTGAGTTCATTGAAATTAAAAATTTGAGTTCATACAAAGTAGGAGATTGGTTTAATCAACAGAATCTCAAAATATTAGCCTTATAGTTATCTGAACCACATTAATTCTCTAAGGTGATTTGACAAAAGAAAAAAAGTTGTGATACCAAATTTTTTACAGTGTGGCACAAATCGAATGAGGTGAATATAATAATTATGAAACCGAAATGATGCATTGAAATCATGATTGCATGAACATTTTTGTGTTTAGAAAAAAAAGAACGTGCACTGATGAATGCATTCATTAAAAAATGAATATTTTTTTAAATATTTCATGTAAAGTATTTATATATAAAAATATTTTCTATATATATATATATATATATATATATATATATATATATATATATATATTAGTGCTGTGAATCAATAAAAAAAACTAATTATTCACACATTTTTCTGTAATTAATCGTGATTAATCGCAACATGAAAGTTTTTAATAGATTTTTATACTGTATTTTCAAATGTAATCTAATTTTATATTTAGGCTATATACATTTATATAAGTGCTGTCAATCAATTAAAAAATAACTAATTAATCACAGATTTTTCTCTTAATTATTTGTGATCAATTGCACCTAACATTAAATCTTTTTATATATTTTTATATTGTAATTTTAAATTTAATCTATTACTTTAATTCATATATTTATATAACTTTACATAAAACATTTAATAAATATTCATCAGCATGATCTTTTTTTTTTCCCAATGAAAGTCAGTGGGGTCCAAATTAGTTTAAACTCTTGAAAATATCTTCTTTTGTTCTCTGCAGAAGAAATAAAGTCATGTTGGTTTGGAAAATAAATTTTGATTTCATGTTTACTTTAGTTTCAACTTTAATTGCTCAATTTGATTGCAAAATAAAGCACAACAAACCGAATGTTGAAATGGCTTTAGGAACTGCCTGTGAAACACTGCGACATTAAGACTGAGCCGAGGAGAAGTGCAGTGTGGCATCGACCGCACGTTACCCACAACTCAGCCAGATGTGGATGAAAAACAAACCAGACGCTCTGGGTGAACCGACAAAGTCCTCGCTATTTGTTTTGAACGCTCCAGTTATCCTGGTTACGTTGACGACTCTGACAGACCCGTTTAATTTCTGTCCGACTGACGTTAGATTTGTGTATAACTTTAGTTTTAGTGTTGAAACTGCACCCATGAAATGATTCCTTCTTGATCCTTGTGTTTATCCTCAGAAATCAAAGCTGAACGAGTCTATGCTGGGAAAATAACGGGATACAGAAAAGATCAGTGCTGGAAAACCATTCATGCTTTGCTGAGAAACACTTTTATTCTGACCAAAAAACACTCACTTAGAAAGGAAGAGATGGTTTGATTGTCATAAAAAGTGATGAATCACAGATTTATGTGTTGTCTATCTGAAAAAGATGAATTATTTAGTAATTTACTACAGAAATGTGATATTATGATGCCATGAGTTCATCTGATCTACTTAAACCTAAATCAGACTGATGTCTACTAGTGATGCACTGAAACTGAAATCAAAGTTTTCATTTATCTGACAACCGAAAAATGTTTATTTAATGATCAATTAATCAAATTTATTTAATAATCAACAATATAAGAATTTAAATGACTCATAAGGCAGTTTTATATCAAATTTGAGCGATATAAATGTATTTCTACACAGTTGGCACCTCTGGCATGTTTACCGGTTGTAGTTTATCCATGTTTTGTACACAAAATGTGCCAAAAGAGCCGAGCTAATTAAACCTTCTCATTTCGGTTAATGATTTCGGCCCTTCAAAACTGAAAATGCAAACATTATTTTACTGCCGAAATTTCTCTGCATCACTAATTTCTGCATTTTCTGAAGGAAATATATAAGTGTTGCTTCCCTGTGCAAAACTCACTATCATGTTCTGGTGGTTTTAGTCAGAAGAACCCATAAGTGTCTCGAATCCCTCCTGAATGTCAGTCTCTGGGATTTTGTAGACCAACTCAACGCCCTTCACGTTCCTCTCCGAGAGGAAAATGCTGTCATTTATCTCCATACATTCACGGAGAGGTGGATCAAATGAGGTGGATATTTGATATTTTTGTTAAATTAGGTCCCACCTTCGACCAGAACAGCAAGGACATTCTGTATTCCCAAACTCTGAGGAGAACAGATGAATCATTAGGACTTTTCCTAAAGGATTTTCCATCAGGTTTCCCTCTCTGTAACTATGATATTACTAACCACACTGCCAAAACATGATTTTCTTTCTCAGTATTTTTGTCTTGTTTTCCAGTACAAATGTCTAAACATTCTTAAATCAAGATACATTTACTTGAGAACCAAAATGACTTGTTTTCCCCTTTTCTCATCTCACATGTCAAATAAATCTATCTTGATTTAAGAATGTAGATATTTGTGCAAAATATTTTTTTTTTGCACTTACATGCACCAATATATTCTTCAGAAAACGTAAAAATCTAGTTTTGTGTCATTTTTTAGTTCCTATGAGGTTCATTATCTTCAATCGTCTTTTTCATCTTAATATGGTAAAGTTGGTCATGTGATCTCTGACTAACGCCTGCCCCATTAATGAGAGATTTGAGATGCTGTGGTAAATTACGAGCTCTTTTAAGACAGCGACCCGCGCACTCATCTTTACTGACCCGAACCAACCCTAGAGAAACTATTAAACTCAGACAGCTGCTTCTTTCTAGTTCATGATTCAGCATGAAACTTATTGTGGCTTTTTTCCCCTTGTAAACACTGAAACACTAATGAGGGCCTAGTTAACCCAACACTTTGGTTAGTGTTACTGTAGAGTTCAGAGACTTTGTGAGGGTTTGTGGACCCGGGTCCGATTACAGAACATTCTTAATGTTTAATAAAAAATACTATAACAACCTTATTTTCTAACTTACAGAACATGCACTCTTAGAAGAAAGAGTTCTATATAGAACTATAGGGTTCTTGACTCAATTTTAAAGAACACTTTATGCCAAAAAAGGTTCTGATACTTTCATGCTTGGCAAGTTGTTTTTTTTTTTTTTCTTGTGATAAAGTATGTTTACCTTTAATTTAAACTTAATTAACCCTGCTGTTGGGTCATTTTTGGCCGAAAAAATTTACGTTTTGTTTTTTTATAATTTTTTACTTCATTTGAATGGTATGAAACTTGGTAAAGGTTTTGGCACTTGCTATGTGAAGACAAAACAAATCATGGATGGGATTCGAAAAGATAAAATGATCCTAACATTTTTTTCCCACTTGTATTGTTCCTGGTCAAAACTGAGCGCATTGGAAACAAATGGGAAGCAAATTTCCTCTAGTGGAAGCGTTTGGTACTGCAGCTAAACACAATCTTACTGATTTTTTTTGAGATATCAACCTCAAATTTGGAACACAACTTGTTTAGATTTATGACTTTGACTTTCTCACAGTTTTAGAGTAAAACATGTTTTGGAAAATATATATTTCATATACAATATATGCTATGCATTTGTATGCATTTTCATAATAAACTTTAACTTAAATAACTTTTTTTTTTTTAGTTGAACTTTTTTTTAAAAAAACATTCACTTCATTATCTGCCAAATTTAAATCTGTGCTCCAAAGCATTCAAGATTTACAACAGTTAAAGTTGGAAATTTCATTTTCAGGTCTATGCTCAAAAAATGATTAACAGGTAATAAATGGATCATATATTTTCCATAAATATAATTTGGTACCATAAAATCCCCTTTAAAAACACAGAATATTAAATAAAAAACATTATCGAACTAAAATATAGTACATTAATTTCTTTTAAATAAAAAAATTAAAAGATGTCATTTTTGACCGCCAAAAGCAGCACCAGAGAGATAAAATAGAAAATGAATGAAAACAAATTAAAACTAAATCCATAAAGTGATGGGAAGCCCTAAAAGGTTCTATATAGAAGCTTTTCTTAAGAGTAAATATAACACACTCATATATTGCTAGAGATGTGCACGAGTACTTTGAAGTTGATCAGTGAGTCTTCGGCTTGATACGAACTGTCATTTTCAAGAAAAAACAAGATAATGTTTGAGAACTGTTTAAGAATCGCACTCGCACACTTCTCAGAGCTAGTCTCACAAGTGAACCGGCCCCAGAACACCGAGCAGAGTGTGATGGGGAAGCTCCGATTGAGATGAACGGGTCAGTGTTTATTGGTTATGTAAATCCTCGTCCCGAGCTCCTCTGGGCCTCATAAAGACTCAGCGAGTTCCTCTGGGACAAGCGCTGGAACGCAGGGGGAGCTCGGATCGCTTCCACTAAATCTGTACCCTCTTGGCTGACAAAAGATGCGCTGCTGAATGAGGCCCTTTGTGCCGAGACGAGAGTTCCTCAAACGAGTGGCTCCGCTCTCCAGTGAAGTGTCGGGATGTCCCGCGGCACGAGCCCATCCAGGGGCTCAATGCGATGATGTCATCAGAGTGGCGGGACTGATGGTTTTTGTGAGTCTCTGGCTCAGTTTCTGTCTGTCTATCTATCTATCTATCTATCTATCTATCTATCTATCTGTCTATCTGTCTATCTATCTATCTATCTATCTATCTATCTATCTGTCTGTCTATCTATCTATCTATCTATCTATCTATCTATCTGTCTGTCTGTCTGTCTGTCTGTCTGTCTGTCTGTCTGTCTGTCTGTCTGTCTGTCTGTCTATCTATCTATCTATCTGACTGTCTGTACATTCTATCTATCTATCTATCTATCTATCTATCTATCTATCTATCTATCTATCTGTCTGTCTGTCTGTCTGTCTGTCTGTCTGTCTGTCTGTCTATCTATCTATCTATCTGACTGTCTGTACATTCTATCTATCTATCTATCTATCTATCTGACTGTCTGTCCATTCTATCTATCTATCTATCTATCTATCTATCTATCTATCTATCTATCTATCTATCTATCTATCTATCTATCTATCTATCTATCGGTCTATCTATCTATCTATCTATCTATCTATCTATCTATCTATCTATCTGTCCATTCTGTCTATCTATCCTTCTTGTTGGTCTGTCTATCTGTCCTGTCTCCCTATCCATTCTGGTGTTTTCTCTCTATCCTTCTGTCTATCCATCCATTCTGTCTCTATCCATTATGGCGTTTTGACTATCGTTCTGTTTGTCTATCCATTCTCTCTATCTGTCCATTCTATCTATCTATCTATCTGACTGTCTGTCCATTCTATCTATCTATCTATCTATCTATCTATCTATCTATCTATCTATCTATCTATCTATCTATCTATCTATCTATCTGACTGTCTGTCCATTCTATCTATCTATCTATCTATCTATCTATCTATCTATCTATCTATCTATCTATCTATCTATCTATCTGACTGTCTGTCCATTCTATCTATCTATCTATCTATCTATCTATCTATCTATCTATCTATCTATCTATCTATCTATCTGACTGTCTGTCCATTCTATCTATCTATCTATCTATCTATCTATCTATCTATCTATCTATCTATCTATCTATCTATCTATCTGTCTATCTGTCTGTCTGTCTGTCTGTCTGTCTATCTATCTATCTATCTATCTATCTATCTATCTATCTATCTATCTATCTATCTATCTGACTGTCTGTCCATTCTATCTATCTATCTATCTATCTATCTATCTATCTATCTATCTATCTATCTATCTATCTATCTATCTATCTGACTGTCTGTCCATTCTATCTATCTATCTATCTATCTATCTATCTATCTATCTATCTATCTATCTATCTATCTATCTATCTATCTGTCTATCTGTCTGTCTGTCTGTCTGTCTGTCTGTCTGTCTATCTATCTATCTATCTATCTATCTATCTATCTATCTGACTGTCTGTCCATTCTATCTATCTATCTATCTATCTATCTATCTATCTATCTATCTATCTATCTATCTATCTATCTATCTATCTATCTATCTATCTATCTATCTATCTATCTATCTATCTATCTGACTGCCTGTCCATTCTACCTGTCTATCTATCTATCTATCTATCTATCTATCTATCTATCTGTCTATCTGTCTATCTATCTATCTATCTATCTATCTATCTATCTGTCTATCTATCTATCTATCTATCTATCTATCTATCTATCTATCTATCTATCTGTCTATCTATCTATCTATCTATCTATCTATCTATCTATCTATCTATCTGTCCATTCTGTCAATCTATCCTTCTTGTTGGTCTGTCTATCTGTCCTGTCTCCCTATCCATTCTGGTGTTTTCTCTCTATCCTTCTGTCTATCCATCCATTCTGTCTCTATCCATTATGGCATTTTGACTATCGTTCTGTTTGTCTATCCATTCTCTCTATCTGTCCATTCTGTCTATATATCGATTCTGGCGTTTTTTCTCTATCCTTCTGCCTATCTATCCATTCTGTCTATCTGTCCATTCTCTCTATCATTCTGTCTACTTATCCGTTTTCTCATTCCGTCTATTTATCCTTCCTGTCTTTCTGTCTGTCTATCCATTCAAGCATTCTGTCTCATTCTGTCTATCTGTCTGTTCTGTCAACCTCTCTGTTTTGTCTATCCATCCATTCTGGCATTCTCTCTATCGTTTCAGCTTTCTGTCTATCCATTCTGTTTATCTATCCAAACTGTCTCTCTCTATCCTTCTATATGTTCTGCCATTCTGTCTATACCCATCCTTTTTGTCGTTCCATCATTATATCTGTCTATCTGCAAGTACAGAAAGTACATTTGATGAACTTTTCCTGCTTGGCATGATTCAAAGGATCATGAACAACGAATGATTCTTGAATCAATAATAATTCGGATATAGACTCATGCCTAGACCAGGTTTTCATTTGTGCATTGTTATATATACATACAGTATATACAACCAAACAATCTCCCTTCAAATTTTCCACGCATTTCTAGTCTCGGTTGTAAGGAATGAGATGCCAAACATGAGACCCTCGGTCTTCCCGAATGTAATTACAGTGTTTGTAATGAGTGTGGTCACATCACCCCTGACGCACTCATGCTCTGTTATTAGAGAGGAAAATCCAATGAGGTCCCACTCGCCCGTCCCGAGATGTGGGGGGTCACCTCATGGATCCTGTTGTTGTGCTCTCATTTCATAATCAGACCCTCGTAACGCCTCCAAACCCCTGCGAGCGCGGGACCTTCATCAGGACATTCCCAGAGAGCGGGCAGAATTACAGGAACCCAAGCAGGAAAACACGCTTTTTGTCTTTCGATTAGTTTTAATTTGATGGTTTTATAAAGCACAGTTATTTGTACTCTCTCAGCTTCACACTAAAGTCACAGATTGCATGTTTAATTCACTTTTTGAGTTGTAATGCATGACATAAGCAGTGTAGATTCAAGACTTAAGTGTAGTTTTTAGATCAGGTCACTTCAACAAAATGTCCAACCATTACTAGCTTTTAAATAGTGCCATAAAGCCAATATTTTCTCTCTCTCTCTCTCAGATTAAAGTCACTCACAGACTGCTACTGATTTTTACTGCACGTGTTTAATTCACTTTTTGTTGAGCTGCAAAGCATGACATATGCACAGATTCAAGATTTCTCAATTTAACAAAACGTCCAACCATTACTAGCTCTTAAATAGATGTTTAATTAACAATAATTAACTCCGGTGCTGATGATTATCTACTAAACTACTACACTTTTAGCTCTGTGTCTTGCTGGGTCACTGTGTAAATATGCCGAAATTACAATTCAGAGCTTCCCATTTATTTGCAGTGTTTTTAATGCAAGAAATTGCAATTAAAAAATGAGCAAATGGGAAGGGCTGCGCTATAATGAAATATAATTGTTTAATAAATGCAAGTACTGTGTTTCAGAGACAGTCAAAAAATATTACTATTGTAACTGAACTGTAAAATAAAATTATTGTCATTAATGTTACTATTATTTATAACTTTCCTTAAATACATTTTTTACAGTTAAATATTACAATAATAATATTTATTTTGTTTAATAACATTATGTACTACTTATAATAATAATTATTATTTTAAAGTAATATTGACATAACCTTTTTTGGTCAAATTGTGCAAACTTATAAACAATACAGCAAACTTGAAGCTATTTTTTTTTTATTGCACAAATAATTTTTAAAATATTTTTTTATATGCAGTGTGTGTTTCATAGACATTCAAAACTACAAATATTGTCTTTTGAAAGATTCTACATTTGTCATCTTTTGCTGATTTTCACACCAACAAAAAGTCCAACCATTACTAGCTTTGAAATAGTGCACTAAAGCAAGTAGGAGCGAAGCTAAAGACTAGTTAGTTTAGTAGTAACACACTCTGAGGTTTATCACAGCGGCTGCACGCTTCGTCTTCGGCTCGACACACGAGAGTGTAAAAGCTAATTACAGTGTGTCCCAAACCAGGCCACGACGAAACAGGGTCAACGGGCTCGTCTCTCATTAATCGACGCGTTCTGCCTTAAGCAATGCTAACTGTCAGCACTGGAGTTAATTATTCAATTAAACAGCTTCAATTAATCGTTCACGATGCTCCAGACAGACATCAGAGATCTGTAATACCTTTTATTTTTCTGTCTTTGCTTCTCTGGGGAGAAATTTTAATCTAATTTTCTTTTTTTTTAAATGGACCCGCACACCTGAAGATCAAACCAGGGGTGAACGAGTTCAATGAGCGTTTAATTGATTTTAGTCTGGAAATGCGTGCTTTTTTTTTTTTTTGTCACTTTTTTTTTTTTACACAAATAAGAGTAAAGGATTTCCAGTTGTCAATTTTATTCAAATTGCACCATTAAAAACGATATAAGTTTTTCAGAAAGCACATTTTGTCAGTAAACAATGTTTTATTCGTGTATTTCATCAATACGAGAATGACCTGTCGGCTTTTTTCAACCTTTTTCAACACTTATATGCATGCAGACTAAATTGTTCATACTTTTACATACATTTTGGGCTGTTTCTCACTGTTTTACGGCATTGCGGCATGTGTGTTCAGTTCATAAATGCACTCATTTGTATTACGCGAATAAAGCATAAAGATGTTGAATTTGAGCAGAAAGTCATAAAGGTCAAAAGGCCGTTTTGTAGAGAGCATCTAAACCATGTTTGAGAAGTGTTTATGAGCAGTCCAGAAAGACTTAGATCAACTTTGCACTTCGCTTAGAGGGATTAGAGTTTGTGTGGAGCTGAATTTGACAAGTATATACTCAAGTATTTAACCTTTGGCTTCTATTTGCACCATGCAAACATTGATTTTACAGCCCTTGGCCAGATCTAAACATGATGAAGTGCCACAAAACGCCTCAGCAAATATCAAACCTATACAAAGAAAGGAAATCGACAGACGAAAGATTCTTGTGAGAGTCTTTTTCTGAAGAGTCAGAACACACAGTAAACGTGGGGCCCTCCTGCAAAGTGTGCTGATTACCCACAATCCTCTGCTTCGAGCGAGACTGACTGCACCCGACAGATGTTTCTCATTCAGAGCTTCACATGCCAGAGAAAAACCTTCTTCTGTGAGATTATGGGAGCGACATGAGACCGAATGAAGATCCACTGTGAGTCACTTTATAAAATAAACCCAAGTTCTGAAAGGGATTCGAATTTGCCCGGACATTTCAGTGCAGATGTTCAGAGTTTGCATTGCATCTTGAGTTTGCATCTCATAGAAAAAGTGCAGCTCGAGGATTAGCGCTCAGATTGAGGAGATTCTTCCCTGGAATATTTGCATCTCTTTCAGTCACGAGTCAGTTTGGTCTGGCGCTTTGTGTATTTAAATGTCCTTGTATTCTGTAGCTCCACCCACAGCAATCTCTCATTGGTCCAAAATTGTTTTGTGCACCATTTTCACTTTTAGCGTTGACAGAAATATTACTATTAAACTTTTTTGTCTTGTTGAGACACTGTGTAATCTGCAAATTATTAAGCTATTTCTCATATTTACAGTGTTTTTATGCAAGAAAATAACATATTAGGGCTGCACGATTAATCAAAATACAATCGAAGCTGCGATATGGCTGCGATTTAATTAAATAAATAAATGCGCTGCATGTTTCAGAGACAGACAAAAATATTAGTATTGTAATTTTAAAGTTGTGCTGTAAAATAAAATAAATATTATATTATTTTTCTTAAATACACATTTGTTTGTTTTACAGTGAAATATTACAATAATAATATTTGTATAGTCATATACAAATCATATCATCATATTTTGTTTAATATTTTATTTAATATTTAATATAATTATTTATAATTATAATATTTAAAAATAGTAATTACTAAAATATTTAAAACAATAATTATTTTTATTTTTATTATTACTATTATATATACAGTATATTTCTTATCAGAAAATGATTGTTAGTTAAAAAAAATACTATTTTTAGCTATATAAATTAATAAGCAATAGTACTAAAAATAATTAATAAACTGTTTTGGAACATCATCAGATCATCTTGGAGCATCAAACAAACAAGTTACAAGCTACTCAAAGCCATTTACATTAGACAGTCAACTAACGAATGGTCAACTAATGTTCCAAAACACAATTAGCATCTTAAGATGTCTTTTCCAACAGGCATAACGAACACTATCAGTCACTCAGTCCTGTCCTCCTGTGTCTGAACACACTGTCCAGTGATAACAGAGACCCGTCCTGCGTCTGGCCAGCGTCCTGTCCCGCGGTGTCCTGTCCGCTCCGGCGCTTCTGGGTGCTGATCGTCCACATGCTCTATTTTAGTTCTTCTCACTATTGTGATCCTCAAGAGCCAGAGACGAGCGCCGGAGAGCGTGAACAGGAGCTATTCTGTGCTCGTACAGCCATCCATCAGAGACACAAGGATGCTCGTCTTGACCTCGCGCTGTTACATGACACCAAACATCCGGCTTTAAATCAACATGAATAAAACTTAAATTATATTACAGATGGTGATCGACTGATATGGATTTTTTTGATGCCGATATCTTAAAAAAGGAAGGTGGGCGATTTAAAGCTGATAGATGTGATATCACACTTTTTAATTAAAAGATTTGCATGCTTCACTGTATATTTTTTACATGTTTACTGAATTAGAAATAATTAATTCGAAAATATATCAGTGTAAAAAAAAATATTTGAATGTGATAAATAAATCTGTAAATTTTTACTTTTGACAGAAACTGTTTGATTATATTATTATATTATATAATGTAAGACCTAACTGCTGGATTTTGCCAAAGTTTGCAAGGTTCATATAATTAAATGTTTATACAAATAATATAGATGCATATTTGCTGAATGGTGATGGTATATGAGAATATATTATAGCGTTCGCTTTCTTTCTATAAGAGTTTTATCTAATTTTGTCAAATTTAACTGTTAAACAAAGACCGTAAACTAATGAAGACGGGAAAATTACATTAACGATTTCAAAATAAAAGTCCTGGTGATGTCAAAACAAAAGTCCGACACTTCACGGCAAAAAAAAAAAAAAAAGAGCCGAATATCAGCCGATATATCAGCCTTGGCAGTCCACTAATTACGCAAGTCAAAGGTGTTTCATATTGACTTTAAGTGAAGTAAAGCAGCTTAAACCACGCACTAGTCAAGAGTCTAGTTACCCGTGACCCCACAAAAACACAATGGATGGATTCAGGTGCAATCGTGCTGTTTTTCTAAATGAGCCTGGTTTAATTTACAGATGTGCACTAGAGTAATTCCTGGCTTCAGCTGCAGCGCTGGGCCAGCTGTTATCCCGTCGCCCCCTCGGAGCGGTTCTGCAGGGCTAATATGAATGTAAGAAACCCTGAGCGCTGACGGCGCCCGCAGAAACGCCACTTTAATGCATCGCATTTTAATTATCGCCCTTATTCATTCGCCATCAGCGCCTCTGCTCTCTCTGTCTCTCCGACAGGGCTCTTTTTATCATAGCACTAGTCTTAAAGATAATAAACTTCAGCTTTAAGGTAATTACTTAATCTGGACAAACCTGTGTGTTAAGCAGCACTATTACGAGCAGAGGTGATAAATCAGGGGCTTGAGGTGGCGGGCCGATCACGACGTGCAGTAATCAGTCTTAGAGACTCTTGCGGTCTTAAGTACCTAGATTACACAAACAGCATGCTAACAACACACGTCTCACTCTCTGTTTGTCCTTCTGTTTTACCTCCAGCACGCTGGGCTTACTAGAGACTTAAGTTAACAGGATTTAGAAGTGATGCCTGTTGAGAAAAAAATGCTTAAATTAGCCTAAGAAGGTTTGCTGGTTATGTGGTTTAGCTGATCGGGTGTGCAAAACCATCAAAACAGACCAGCCTGGGGTGCGTCTCCCAAAACCAACTATGGTCGCATGTTCTGTCGTTACCAATAGAGTTCAATGGAACTTGCGACCATAGTTGGCTAACGATGCTTTTGGGAAACGCACCCCTGAAACCATCTTAGGCTGGTTTAAGCTATTTTTTTTTTTTTCAGAAAGGTTAACTCTCCGCTTATGTTTCATTTCCATAAATAACTAATTGCACACAATATAATGCTCCCAAAACTGCAAGACGTCAGGGTTGTGCATCGTTTAGAATTGACTTAAGAATCCTTATTACACTCCAATTCAGTTTCTGAATTTGAGTTGAGGTTATAAACGGGATGCAATAAAATTAATTGTAATTCAACTGTAATTTTTTATTAGACAAGTGAAGTTTGTCAAGACCAACATTTGC
Source organism: Squalius cephalus (assembly GCF_949319135.1). NCBI lineage: Eukaryota > Metazoa > Chordata > Actinopteri > Cypriniformes > Leuciscidae > Squalius > Squalius cephalus. The sequence goes on along the minus strand of NC_137143.1, from coordinate 31,386,516 downwards.
ATGTTGGTTTGACAAAGCCTTGTTTGAACATCTGAAGAAGAAACAAGTAATAAAAACTCAGTGAGTGTTTTAGCGCAATTTTCTCACCTCATGGGATCACAACACTAAGAGATAGTAAATCTTTTCCTGGATTTTTTTTGTGCGTTCCCGAGATTAGACCTTCCTTAACATAATGCCGAAAACCCGAAGTCTCTAGGTGGTCTGGTTGAGGAGTAGATAGAAGTGCAAGATTGGTGCGCACAGACGCACAGAACAGAAATCATGAGTTAACAATCGCAATTTGTCCGGTGGAAAATTGCGCTAAAAAATAAGTTTAGAAAGCTTGAAAGTTTGAAGGTTTACAGTATAGGCCAGATAGATATTGGATGGATGGATGGATGGATGGATGGATGGATGGATGGATTGGATAGATAGATAGATAGATAGATAGATAGATAGATAGATAGATAGATAGATAGATAGATAGATAGATAGATAGATAGATAGATAGATAGATAGATAGATAGATAGATTGATTGGATGGCTTGATTGGATGGATGGATGGATAGATAGATAGATAGATAGATAGATAGATAGATAGATAGATAGATAGATAGATAGACAGACAGACAGACAGACAGACAGACAGATAGATAGATAGATAGATAGATAGATAGATAGATAGATAGATAGATAGATTGGATGGCTTGATTGGATGGATGGATAGATAGATAGATAGATAGATAGATAGATAGATAGATAGATAGATAGATAGATAGATAGATAGATGGATGGATGGATGGACGGACGGACGGACGGACGGACGGACGGACGGACGGACGGACGGACGGACAGACAGACAGACAGACAGACAGATAGATAGATAGATAGATAGATAGATAGATAGATAGATAGATTGGATGGCTTGATTGGATGGATGGATAGATAGATAGATAGATAGATAGATAGATAGATAGATAGACAGACAGACAGACAGACAGACAGACAGACAGACAGATAGACAGACAGACAGACAGACAGACAGACAGACAGACAGACAGATAGATAGATAGATAGATAGATAGATAGATAGATAGATAGATAGATAGATAGATAGATTCCTCTTCCTGTCATTCTAATTCAACTTCCTGTGCTTTGTTGCTAATTAATTCAAACTCACACTCATGACTTAAAAGGGACCTTATTCTATCCTAGTTTTGCATGACCCAGTGTTAGCAGGTCAAATCCCAGAATGCACTGCAGCGCTGGGTCTGCTGGTGTGTAGTGGATGGCATGGTGATGTTTGGTTAGGCCTGAGGCCAGCTTATTCTACAGGAATTTCCTGTCTAATTTCCCCTCCTGATTCTATGAGTAATGCCCAAAAGCTTTTTAATTGCGCTCTAAGACCCCGGCCACTCAAAGGGCCATTATTGTTGCTGAGTACTTCCTGTAAAACGAAACCATTTACCCCCTTTAGATCCTGGGATTAGGGTACAACAAAGACGAGAGGGGTTGTGTTTGTTTGGCCCGAATATTCAAAGATGAATGACATCAGAAAGAGGCGTTTAGAGTTAAGAGGGACAACGTTTATCTGATCAAGACCCTCTTCGCTCTTGCCTAAGATGCTTTAGTTGAGCATGTGCTCAATAAACCGGCTTGGACCAGCAAGCCACCTTAGGATGGTTTAAGCTGTTTTTCTTTTCAGAAGGGTTAACTCTCTGTTTATGTTTTATTTTCATATATATAACTAATTGCATGCGAACAAATTCTCCTACATTTTAGGATATCAGAGTTGTGTGCCGTTCAGAATCAAACTGAGAATATTCACAGCTGTTTGACATCAGAAAGAGTTAAAATGGATGACTTTTATCCTTATTGGCATTGATGGTTCAATAAAGAACCGTCCATGTAACCATTGCACAGATAGTGGAAAAATGATTGTTTCGAAACCAAAAATGGTGCTTTTAACCCCTTTTGGGAACTTTAATTTTCAAGAGTGTAGAAATGCTCCGCCTTTGAACGCCAAGCATCGGCCAGGTGAAGAAGTGCACGAGAGAGTCGTCATGCGCGCAGCCCGACACTGAAAAAGTGCGGCACCCCGCTGTGCCGTTCCCCCAGATGTGAAAACAAATGTTATCACCTAAAAACTAATAGATGCGAGGGTCTTGGCGGAAACTCCACTGCGCGCCGCAGCCCTGGGGGATAGAGCTCAGTGAGGCTGGTAAACGTGCCTCTTGAACTCTCCAGAGCGATCCTCTTTTGTTCTTCCCGTTGCGGAGGAACAATGGAGCTGTCGGCATGATCGAATAATCCTGCCCGCTCCTCCGGTGACGGGGGCCTGGACGAGAGCGGGTCACAAACGGGGTGGGTGTTTGTGCTGACATGAAAAATGCGACGGCTGGAAATAACAGTGGTAATGTGGATAATTGAGGGCGGGCACAGATGAATGAGGCTGCGGGGTAACGTGTCGTTTTAATGACAGGGACCGGGGCGGGTTCACGTTCGCCGCCGTCTTATTTTGGTCGGGAGTGTTTACGCCACTGCAAACGTTCTGCAGTGTTTGGGTTTAAGTTGTGTATTTTTCATGCTTCCAATTACCCCAGTTTGTGTTTTATTTTTGCATCGAGCAACATCGTGATTAAAGTCGTCTTAACCGGACCCGAGTGATTAGGATTCATGCGGTGGTCCATGAGAATCCCAGCAGCGGCTCCGTCATGTTCTGCTGACCCACTTCACTCTTTCTCTTTGTCCTCGACCTCTCTTCCCATCCAGTAATTCACCCGCTGCATTAGTAATGGGGCATTAACTGCGACCGGGCGATGAATGTGGACGCTAGCGTGCCTCTCACACCCAGCATGATTATACTCTTTACAGGCCTTCTACAGGCAAGATCTCAGTCAAGTTTCCTTTTCTCACTAGTTAAAGGTCAGAATTGCATGTCAGACCCAGTGTTTAGATGCTCCAGAACTCTGTTGTTTTTTCAACAGCTGTGTGGCATTACGGTTGCACATGTCAGGTGTGTTTTTATGGTGTTTTTCATCAATTAAAGGGAACCTGAGGCATTTTCCATGACAAATAACTACTATAAAGACAGCACATGACTTCAGCTAGTCACGCATTGCTGCTTTGTGCTAAATTATTTTTTAAAAAACAGGCCGAATACTGTAGACATAAGTAAAGATTGCTTATAGTCACGTCAGATGTACAGAATTTATGTGTCCTGTGTGTAAATGTGTGACTCTGCAGACAAACTTTAAGATCAGAACAGAACATGCTGAGTTTACTCAAACAAACTAATCTTGAAGGCAAGTTAAAGGGGAAGATCACCTAAAAAGTAAAGCAATGATGTCCATTAATCACTTTCATGTGGTTCTTCCTTCTTCGTTCTTTCTTGTGTAGAACAAAATTAGATGTTTAGCAGAATGTCACGCTGCTATTTTCCATACAACAAAGGCCGGGGCTAAAAAGGACCAAAAAACACCTTAAAAGGAGCTTTCTGAAGTCATGTGGTAAAAAGTCATCTGAAATAATTAACTAAGTGCAATGTAGTGTTGTTAGGGTTATACTGAAATATCTGAAATGCTTCCAATACTCATTTTCCTCAGAACTTTCATTTGCTCCTATAATTTTCCACTACTTTCATTTGCTCCGGATGAATATTGTTGGTGTTACAGGGCTTGAATTTCAGCGTGGGATTGCGCGTATTGCTCATCATTTTACTCATTCCCGCAGATTTTTTTCGCTCACACCCAAAGTGCGTTCATAAAGCCGCCTCTCGGTACTAAATTGAGTTCTTTTTCGCTGCTTATTGCGCTTAAACAGTCAAATACACACAAAATAATGTCAAAATGCCAGTCTTGGCGAGTATTCACATAAACACAGTCAGTTATGTTTTACGTGAACATAAACAGTTGAGAAAGAAAACGCATGTGTAACAGTAAAACGGATCCGTGCGTCAGGTCTTAAAGTGACAGCAGCCTAATAAACCTACTGCCAAATTATGAGATAATATAAAAAATATCTATATGGCAGTTTTCCCCATGGTATCGATGTCAAAATTGTGGCCAGTGAAAGTGTGGCTAGTAACTTTGGAAATTCACTAGCCACAGTGGCTGGTGAGCAAAAAACGTTAAAGGGATAGTTCACCCAAAAATGAAAATTCTGTCATCATTTACTCACCCTCAACTGTTTGGTTACAGACATTTTTCAAAATATCTTCTTTTGTGTTCAGCAGAAAAAAGAAATTCATACAGGTTTGATACAACTTGAGGGTGAGTAAATGATGACAGAATTTTAATTTTTGGGTGAACTATCCCTTTAATGTCAAGCCCTGGTTGTGTGTGTGAGGAAAAGAAATGAAAATTTTCCACCACCATTCTGCTAAATGTCTCCTTTTATGTTCCACAGAGAAAGAAAAGTCATTAAGGTTTGGAACACATGAAGGTGATTAAATGATTTCACTTTTAGTTTTTGGGTGCACTATCCTTTTAAGTTTTACATTATGTAAATATGAAGAGAGAGAGAGAGACAGGAAAGGCAGCGGGTCATTTACTGTCCTTTGGGACGGTCTTGTCTGCCATTCTGAAGGGGAACACAGTGACAAAGAAGCAGAGAGAGAGAGAAAGAGAGACTGCTGACTCACACTGGTTCTGTTGAGTGTATGAATCCTCTGGAGGAGCTGCTGAGAACCCCAGGTGTAGATAATGACCCGTGACCCCTGACCTCCCCGGGTCACCCCTCACCCTCCCACTGCTACCGCCCCAAAGAATGTTAATACAGTCCAGAGATCAGCTGATTCACTGACCCTCCTCTCATTCCTGCCAAGTCAAGCATTAATAGTACCAGTGTTCATAGCTGATGCATATAGAAACTCGTTTGTTTTTCTATCAGTTTTTTTTTTTTTTTTTTCACTGGGCATGAAAAGATTGAAGGATCTGCATTCATGCATTCATTCACATTTATTTGTATAGCGCTTTTCACAATACATATTGTTTCAAAGCAGCTTTACAGAAAATGCATGTTTTTACATTACAATTTAGAGTAATCTGTCATCAGAGGTGACTGTGAAATGTAAGAAATGTACAGTTCTAAGATAATACAAATCACGTAGTTAACTAACATCATGTATTGATTTAGCCAGAAACAATGAGCTCAATAAAGACTAATTAGAAAGAAAAGCTAGTTAAGACTTTAACATTGCAACCAGCTCTTCTCATATGGCACTATAAAGTTAGTGCGGCTGCACCCAAACATCAACTGTGGTTTCCCATTATCATAACTGCTAATGAAGCCCTGTTGACCTTTAACGGGACGTCCCGAGCCAACGGAGGCTTTATTACAGAAAAGTGCTGATTCTGATTCTCTTTGGGCTCAAATAAAACGATCCAGCCAAAGGAGTTATGATGAAAAGAAACGCCAGCCAACGGCAGACTGTAAAACGCTGAGGCAACAAGCAACAGCTTTTAGTCTCTCATTAGTTAGTGTGTTTGATTTCAAAGGCTGAACCTCCTCTGATTTCACGTCACCCTGGCACCTTCGTTTTGAGCTGGTGTCGGGGCCAGTAAAGCGTAGGGAACGCGGTTCAGGAGGGAGATGATCCGGTTGGCATGAGGCAGCGAAGCCGAGGCCGAGGAATGTTCTCCCAGTGCTGTCAGCCCCAGTTTGCATCCCGTATGGGTTTTCTCTTCATAACGTCCATCATCTGTGTGAGTTCAAAGAGCGTCTAGCTGCAGGTCTTTGTCAAAAGCCCAGTTGGATATCTTTTATGTTGGGGATGTAGGATTTCTTAGGATACTTTGATTATTTATTTATTCCTCCACTCTTGTGTAATAGTGCCAATATTTTACACGAAACTGCTCAGCACGCTCTGAAATTCATGTTACTTTATTGTAGCGCTGGTGCCTTTGAAATTTATTTTTTGAAAGTCTGGCTTTTTCTCAACTCTCTCTCTCTCTCTTTCTCCTTCTCTTTTTCAGGCCCTCATCACATCTTCCCAACTTTCCATTCTCCGATCCCCATCGACGTGCGTCACCATGAGGGGAGATACCACTACGAACCCCACGCGCTCCACGCTTTGCACGGGTAAGCCTGCAGCCCTGTCCGTTTCTGGCTCTGGTTCTCAGTGTTTGTGAATATAAATAACCCCTGCGCTCGCAAATAAAGCCTCTGCTTTGTTTATCCCTGCGGTCAGAAAGCGCACAGACATGCAACATTCAAATGCGGTGTAATCTCAGACACAGGTGATCCCAAACCAATGTGTTTGATGCTGAAAACATTTATAAAAAGCATGTGTGTTTATGACTGAAATGGACATTGTGAAGCACACATTATTTTGAGATTCAAAGCAAAAACTGAGCTACGTCATTCAGTTCTTGATTTAGTCGTTTAAAAACACTTAAACCCTCGCCTTGTTTCCGTGCCAGATAAAAAACACTCAAGGCCGGGTAAATCTCACATCCTGGAAACAGATTAGTGCAATTCATGGGATCAAACATCTGGAAAGGAGAATATAAACTTAGTCTCATTTCTGTCATGACATGGAGTGATTGGCATTATAATGGGTATGGACAATGTTGTATGTTTGGTCTTACTACTGCCAATACATACACAACACGCTACTGTGAGCAAGTAAGACATGCTGCTGCTGTACAATATAGCGTACATGAATTACCCATAGCAGATCTATACAGGTGGAGCTGGGGAAGGTGGAGGGTTTCTGAAGCGCGCTGCACTGCTAAGGCAAATGCTACCCAAGTATTTGAAGGTTGAGCAGCGAGCTCATTGGCTACTGATACGGCAGGAACCAATCAGCTGCGCCCTATAGATAACGATGTGATTATGAACAGGTGAGTAAAAGGACCTATTAGCTTGCAGCATCTAGAGTTTCATGCTAGAACTTTGTATTTATTTCTTTCATTTAACTTTTTACCTTTAAGGCTTGAGCAGACGTTTGACTACACTGGATGTGAGTCGCGTCAAAAGCAAATAGAAGCCAATTACAATCACCGACGCTGTCTACACTGATACAGTATACAGATGTGTGTTCAGATTATAATGACTGACGCTGTCTACACTGATACAGTATACAGATGTGTGTTCAGATTATAATGACTGACTCTGATACACTGATACAGTATACAGATGTGTGTTCAGATTATAATGACTGACGCTGATACACTGATACAGTATACAGATGTGTGTTCAGATTATAATGACTGACGCTGTCTACACTGATGCAGTATACAGATGTGTGTTCAGATTATAATGACTGACGCTGTCTACACTGATACAGTATACAGATGTGTGTTCAGATTATAATGACTGATGCTGATACACTGATACAGTATACAGATGTGTGTTCAGATTATAATGACTGACGCTGATACACTGATACAGTATACAGATGTGTGTTCAGATTATAATGACTGACTCTGATACACTGATACAGTATACAGATGTGTGTTCAGATTATAATGACTGACGCTGATACACTGATACAGTATACAGATGTGTGTTCAGATTATAATGACTGACGCTGTCTACACTGATGCAGTATACAGATGTGTGTTCAGATTATAATGACTGACGCTGTCTACACTGATACAGTATACAGATGTGTGTTCAGATTATAATGACTGATGCTGATACACTGATACAGTATACAGATGTGTGTTCAGATTATAATGACTGACGCTGATACACTGATACAGTATACAGATGTGTGTTCAGATTATAATGACTGACGCTGTCTACACTGATACAGTATACAGATGTGTGTTCAGATTATAATGACTGACGCTGTCTACACTGATACAGTATACAGATGTGTGTTCAGATTATAATGATTGACGCTGTCTATACTGATACAGTATACAGATGTGTGTTCAGATTATAATGACTGACGCTGTCTACACTGATACAGTATACAGATGTGTGTTCAGATTATAATGATTGACGCTGTCTATACTGATACAGTATACAGATGTGTGTTCAGATTATAATGACTGACGCTGTCTACACTGATACAGTATACAGATGTGTGTTCAGATTATAATGACTGACGCTGATACACTGATACAGTATACAGATGTGTGTTCAGATTATAATGACTGACGCTGATACACTGATACAGTATACAGATGTGGGTTCAGATTATAATGACTGACGCTGTCTACACTGATACAGTATACAGATGTGTGTTCAGATTATAATGACTGACGCTGTCTACTAGGGCTGAACGATATTCTGTTTTAACATCGACATTGCGTTGTGCGAATGAGCGATAGTCACATCGCCGGATAATGCGATGTGAAGGGTAGTAGCACACATGGTGTATTAAGAGAACGGTAGCACCAGGGTAGCACACAGTAAACACGAGTTTGTTGTATTGCTTTTTGCTGGGGTGACATACACGTTCCGCGTGCCTGCAAAAAAATAAAAAATAAAAAATAAATGATTTCGTACCAAAAAGAAAGTCAAAATCAGCTATTTGGGACTATTTCGTCTACAAAAAGGAGGATGTTGACCAAAAAGAGGTACTTTGCTGGAGTGTTATAATGTTGAGGTACTTTGCTGGAGTGTTATAATGTTGTGGATGGTTGTCTTTTTTAAAAAGTCTTTTATTTTTCGTGTTCGCATTCATGAGGAAAAAACAATGTTATGTGACAGTTCTCCGTTACGGACGTGAGTGCTCTGAAAGCGGCACTAAAAGACTGCTTTAAAACTTTCACAGAGACCTCAAACAGAAAGCACAAAGCATTTCTTTAAAACGAATTTCGTTTTGTATTAATTGTATCTTAATTTTAATCAATGTTTCATCATCCAATTTCCTGGATTTAATAAATAAAAAGTAAATATAGCCGACATAATCACGTCACGGAGGCGCCAGCGCCTGAACTGGAGCTTAAGCTATCATCCATGAACCAAAACTCAGCGTATAAGGTAGCCTACTCGCCTCACACACCTAAAAAAAAAAATAGAAATATATCTATTATCTACAGAAATCTCTACTTTTAAACGGAACCATTCAAAACAAAATAAAACTATGTAATCCGTATGAAAAGTGCATTTCTCTCCTGCGCGATCACTGCTGCGAAGATCGCGAGTCAGTATCGTCAACTTCATCTTTACAGAAAACACTTGTTTATTAATAAACAATTAAAATGTCTCATTGTAATATTTTACATATTCATAATCATTACTTTTGCTGGTTCTTTGTGACAGCTTTTAGGTGCCGTTTACATGAACGCGTCACTGTATCAGCACCGAAAACAGAGAGAGAGAGAGAGAATAATATATTTTTTTACTTATTTTGAGGAATTAGCCTAATGAACAACAAATATCTGTTAAGAGCGCCGCCACGTTGGATTGCATAGAACGTTCACCGAATTCTGACAGAAATATGTTCTAATTTTGGAATAAAATATTAAGTGGCCTTTTTGTCACTTGTAATGAAGCTTGCTTATTAGTGAAATTATTAATATCATGGAATGGTAATTATTGACTTTAGCCTGGATTGATGGCTCGCAATATCGCAATATATATCGTTGGGAAAAAAATATCGCAATGTAATTTTTTTTCCAATATCGTGCAGCCCTACTGTCTACACTGATACAGTATACAGATGTGTGTTCAGATTATGACTGACGCTGTCTACACTGATACAGTATACAGATGTGTGTTCAGATTATAATGACTGACGCTGTCTACACTGATACAGTATACAGATGTGTGTTCAGATTATAATGACTGACGCTGATACACTGATACAGTATACAGATGTGTGTTCAGATTATAATGACTGACGCTGATACACTGATACAGTATACAGATGTGTGTTCAGATTATAATGACTGACACTGATACAGTATACAGATGTGTGTTCAGATTATAATGACTGATGCTGATACACTGATACAGTATACAGATGTGTGTTCAGATTATAATGACTGACGCTGTCTACACTGATACAGTATACAGATGTGTGTTCAGATTATAATGACTGACGCTGTCTACACTGATACAGTATACAGATGTGTGTTCAGATTATAATGACTGACGCTGATACACTGATACAGTATACAGATGTGTGTTCAGATTATAATGACTGACGCTGATACACTGATACAGTATACAGATGTGTGTTCAGATTATAATGACTGACACTGATACAGTATACAGATGTGTGTTCAGATTATAATGACTGACTCTGATACACTGATACAGTATACAGATGTGTGTTCAGATTATAATGACTGATGCTGATACACTGATACAGTATACAGATGTGTGTTCAGATTATAATGATTGACGCTGTCTACACTGATACAGTATACAGATGTGTGTTCAGATTATAATGACTGACGCTGTCTACACTGATAGTATACAGATGTGTGTTCAGATTATAATGACTGACGCTGTCTACACTGATACAGTATACAGATGTGTGTTCAGATTATAATGACTGACACTGATACACTGATACAGTATACAGATGTGTGTTCAGATTATAATGACTGACGCTGTCTACACTGATACAGTATACAGATGTGTGTTCAGATTATAATGACTGACGCTGATACACTGATACAGTATACAGATGTGTGTTCAGATTATAATGACTGATGCTGATACACTGATACAGTATACAGATGTGTGTTCAGATTATAATGACTGACGCTGATACACTGATACAGTATACAGATGTGTGTTCAGATTATAATGACTGACGCTGTCTACACTGATACAGTATACAGATGTGTGTTCAGATTATAATGACTGACTCTGTCTACACTGATACAGTATACAGATGTGTGTTCAGATTATAATGACTGACGCTGATACACTGATACAGTATACAGATGTGTGTTCAGATTATAATGACTGACACTGATACAGTATACAGATGTGTGTTCAGATTATAATGACTGACTCTGATACACTGATACAGTATACAGATGTGTGTTCAGATTATAATGACTGACGCTGTCTACACTGATACAGTATACAGATGTGTGTTCAGATTATAATGACTGACTCTGTCTACACTGATACAGTATACAGATGTGTGTTCAGATTATAATGACTGACGCTGATACACTGATACAGTATACAGATGTGTGTTCAGATTATAATGACTGATGCTGATACACTGATACAGTATACAGATGTGTGTTCAGATTATAATGACTGACGCTGTCTACACTGATACAGTATACAGATGTGTGTTCAGATTATAATGACTGATGCTGATACACTGATACAGTATACAGATGTGTGTTCAGATTATAATGACTGACGCTGTCTACACTGATACAGTATACAGATGTGTGTTCAGATTATAATGACTGACGCTGTCTACACTGATACAGTATACGGATGTGTGTTCAGATTATAATGACTGACGCTGATACACTGATACAGTATACAGATGTGTGTTCAGATTATAATGACTGACGCTGTCTACACTGATACAGTATACAGATGTGTGTTCAGATTATAATGACTGACGCTGTCTACACTGATACAGTATACAGATGTGTGTTCAGATTATAATGACTGATGCTGATACACTGATACAGTATACAGATGTGTGTTCAGATTATAATGACTGACGCTGTCTACACTGATACAGTATACAGATGTGTGTTCAGATTATAATGACTGACGCTGTCTACACTGATACAGTGTACAGATGTGTGTTCAGATTATAATGACTGACTCTGATACACTGATACAGTATACAGATGTGTGTTCATATTATAATGACTGACGCTGATACACTGATACAGTATACAGATGTGTGTTCAGATTATAATGACTGACTCTGATACACTGATACAGTATACAGATGTGTGTTCAGATTATAATGACTGACGCTGTCTACACTGATACAGTATACAGATGTGTGTTCAGATTATAATGACTGACGCTGTCTACACTGATACAGTATACAGATGTGTGTTCAGATTATAATGACTGACGCTGTCTACATTGATACAGTATACAGATGTGTGTTCAGATTATAATGACTGACGCTGATACACTGATACAGTATACAGATGTGTGTTCAGATTATAATGACTGACGCTGATACACTGATACAGTATACAGATGTGTGTTCAGATTATAATGACTGACGCTGATACACTGATACAGTATACAGATGTGTGTTCAGATTATAATGACTGACGCTGATACACTGATACAGTATGCAGATGTGTGTTCAGATTATAATGACTGACGCTGATACACTGATACAGTATACAGATATGTGTTCAGATTATAATGACTGACGCTGTCTACACTGATACAGTATACAGATGTGTGTTCAGATTATAATGACTGACGCTGTCTACACTGATACAGTATACAGATGTGTGTTCAGATTATAATGACTGACGCTGTCTACACTGATACAGTATACAGATGTGTGTTCAGATTATAATGACTGACGCTGATACACTGATACAGTATACAGATGTGTGTTCAGATTATAATGACTGACGCTGTCTACACTGATACAGTATACACATGTGTGTTCAGATTATAATGACTGACGCTGTCTACACTGATACAGTATACAGATGTGTGTTCAGATTATAATGACTGACGCTGATACACTGATACAGTATACAGATGTGTGTTCAGATTATAATGACTGATGCTGTCTACACTGATACAGTATACAGATATGTTTAGTTTCTGACAGAGTCCACTCGTTTGAGTTTGCCTACAACAGGACAAATAGGAGAGTGAAAGAACATTTGCTTTGACACGTCCAGTTTAAACAGCTTGTTTACGTTTCTGTACAGACTTCATAAGGATCCGAGCATTGGAAACATGGATGGTTTATTTTAATGGCGTCCCGGATCACTTTAGAGGATTATATGTTTGTTCGGAGCATTTTATTTTGTAAACGAGGCAAGTGTAATGCGCCAGGCCATCCAAGATGTAGGTGTCTTTTTTCTTCTTCAGTAGAACAGTAAAAAGATGTTTTAGCTGAAACCGTGGTTCTTGATGATTCATAAAATGCAAGTCAATGGCTACCGTCACTTTCAGAGTCAAAAAAACATATACAGGCAAAACAAAAAACTCCTGACGACACATTGAGGTCTTATGAAGCGAAATGATCGGTCTGTACAAGAAACCAAACATTTGATTTCTTAGCTTTGTTTTAAGTATCCATTGTGTCACCTTAGATCATCTGATCTTGGGAGAATTTGATTAGAAATTGAGTTCATATTAAGACTTTTGATGCATGTTGTTGACAAACTCTTGAGGAGACACGTGAAATTACTGGGGAGAAACTAGAGAATCAGGACACATTAAGTTTTTAGTTTTGATCCAGATCAGATAAATTGATCTTGGAAGAATTTGATAAGAAATATTTGAGCTATTATTGAGATCTCGGACTTTTAACCAGTCTTTGGTGCAAAAGGCTGAGCACATTGATTAGGTCTTTGCTGAAACTCTAGAAGAGATACATGTGAGATTACTGGGGAAAAACGTGAAAATCAGGACACTTCATTGGGCTTTCGGTTTTGTTTTGTTTAAGTATCAATTTTGCTCAGATATTTCTCATCAAATTCTCCTCAAAGGTCACTATGTGCAATATACTTACTATATGCACTATACCCACTGTGTATAGTATTTATATAATTTTTGTATATTTTCAGTATTTACTTTAGATTGTCTTATGTTTATTTGTTATTTGTTCTATCTATAGTGTATGTTACGTCCACCTGTTGTTGTCCTGCTTGTACTATCCTTACGCTGTTGTCTTATTTATGCTTGTAATTATTGTGCACATTTGGGCTTGGAGAAACACAATTCCGTTCTGCCGTACACTATTGTTGTACGGTTGGAATGACAATAAAGCAACTTGAACTTGATCTTGGGAGATATTGATGAGAACTTATTGAGTTCTCTGACATTTGCAGACTTGGAAACCAGACCTGGTGTCTTGGAAGAGCTGAGCACATTGTTGAGATCTCGTCTGAAAGGAGACACATCCAAGTATCAAGAGACTTTAGCATTTGGTCTCTTTGCTGTCTAGAAGAAACAGTTGAGATATTCCAGAGATCTGTGATTTATTTCCTAAGGATTTACTTTGGGCTCCCCAAACAGAAATCTTCCGTACTTTATTTCTCCAGCCGTCCAGCCCAGAGGTCTTGTTTTTCCCAGCATGCACTAGTTCAGGTGTGTCGAGCCGCTGCAGTAATGTAGGTTAACCTCTAGACCTTCAGAGCTTCATGCGTCCCACGTGAATTTTCCAATTTTCCAGGCGGCGGTATTGTAGAATCAGAACATAAAGTGGGCTGCGCTAGTTTTTGAAGTTGCACTTTGTTGTTTTCCCTTAAATACAACACCTTGGAGTTTTTTTCTCCCCTCCTCGTCTTTTTTGAAACGGGGTCTTGAGGCTCGAAGGAAGGTTTATCTTAAAAGAGCAGAATAAATCGATAGAATTCTCGAAGTAGCGCTGTTACATTTAAATTCACAGATTTTGATGGTGATACATTCGGTCGGGCCGCTAGCAGCTAGCCTATTCATCACACATAGAGCCGCGTTGGGGGGAGACTAGCTGTCTCAACACTCGCTCGCCTTGATTAATGTGATTTGATCTTGACAGTGGACCCCTAATTCATCAAGACCTTGATCTGGCTGTCTTTTCCTCTGCCTGAGCCAAATTCATCTAATTACAGGGACATTGTGCAGCAAATTAAGCGCGGTGTCGCCCGTGGCAAGCCGAGACACTTTGTTACAGTCGCCGGGCGGCATGTCAAGGGTCTCCGAGCTGATTGTCTAACATGACATCTCCATACAGTTCGTTTTATCATTGTTTGCATATAAAATAATGAGGGTGCTGGTTATTTTGTCAGAGCTGTCAGCGGAGCGGCAGTAGGAAGCTTCCCCTATGGATATCTTGCTTTCGTTCTTCATTTTTTTCCCTCTGTTTGACAAAGCGAGGTGGAGAAAAGCTAGCTTTTTTTCCCAGAGCTGGCTGAAATGACAACGGACGGTGCGATTCATCTGCGTAGCGGACGGGAGCGCCGTGGGAATTCTCCCAGGCGGAGGAACGAACTTCCGAACGATCCTCCCACTTGTCAGCGTCTCTTCCCGTCCAGCCGAGTGTCAGAAAGCTTCCGGCGAGACGACAGGCCTGGAGAAAGACACTTCCACTGCTCCGGTGCCGCTGGAAACATAAACGCTTTTGCTTTGAGGGAAATAGGGAATATTTCACATCTGTTGTTTAGTGTAGATTAACACAGAAAATAATGTCTACTTGTCCTTAGTAGAAAAATGATTAGGAAACCTGTTTACAGTAA
>NC_137143.1:31273711-31366211 GCF_949319135.1 Squalius cephalus | reverse complement strand
AGTTCAACAATAATTTATTACAGTGTACAGTGTATTATTGACCATGACGTATTTGCTGCGAAAAATCTGAGACAAAGTTAATATATATATATATAAACAAACTCTGTGATCATCCTGAGGCACACCGTAAAAAAAGAGTCACAGTGCAACTTCATATTTCAAGTTGACTAAACTTAAAATTGCATGAACTATATATATATATATATATATATATATATATATATATATATATATATATATATATATATATATATATATATATATGTGTGTATATATTTTTACAATGAGGTCGAAATTGAGTGGGACTTTTCAACAAAACTCATGTTCCACCGCTTCATTCTCCCGTCTGGGAATCATCAGAAAGTCTCGAGAGAAATGTGGCTGACGAATAAAACAAGAAAAATGATCCTTAACTACAGCGCAGACGTTTCCTTGATGGAGGGATGGAAAAGAGGGGAAATGAAAGGGCAGCCGTAGATTGAGAGCGGTCTGGTTTGTGTTAGAGAGTTTGGCGTTTTTCCCATCACACCTCAGACGAGCTCACGCACTAATGCCTCTCTGAGCCCAGCGCCAAACCTCACAAATATATTAGTTATGGCAAACTTTCATAACTATGAAACCCATGAACGAGGGACTCGTGTCAAACATTGAATCGTTTGATCAGTGTGTCTAAAATGTTTTCAGACTGCTGTCAAGGTGCTTGACAGGGACAAACAAACCGCTTTTAAAGAGTTGCTGAGTGAATACAGGAGGGGGGATTCAGCAAACGCCTGTAAATGATCTTGAAGGTTCACGGTTCTCCAGCGAATGTTTGCCAACCCGGGCTGGGGTGTGTTTCCCGAAAGCATCGTTAGCCAACTATGGTCGCAAGTTCCCTCGTTATCAGCAGTTCAACGAGTCGGTGTTTCCCGAAACCATCGATCTAACGAACATTCACAAACAGCATCGCAGAGTTGTGTGTTTGAACGACAGATCTCGAGCTGTGATTAGAAGAAGAGTTTCTAGATTGCATGACATGTGGACTTAATAAATCCTCATCTTGAGCAAAACAAGCAAGATGACATTCAGTGCAACCTGTGTCTTTTATTTAGAATACATACAAATGTCGTTTAAGACTTTTAGTTTGTCAAGAGATTTAAAGCGTCGTTTCTGAAGAGTGCGCATGTGCGAACGTGCTCAAGTGCGCGAGAACGAGTCTATGATTGAATCTGGAAAAAAAGCAAAATAACTGAGAAAAATGAGAAATAGTCCTCAGATGCCATGTCTGTAATTTATAGCAAAACATCTAGTGTTAATTCGATCTCAAACAGATTCATTAAAAAAAGTTATCACTCCACCACGTGCGTGACAACATAAACCAACGTAGTCGAACGACCAATTTGAGACAATACGGTTTCGGGAAACAGTCGTGACTAGCTAGTTGATTTCTTCAACGATGCATCGTACTATAGTAGTGAAGCACGAGTTACGTCATTGTTCGGGAAACGCACCCCTGAACGGTTAATCGGTGTAAAACCAGAATCGAGATATGGCTGTTGGAAATTATACGTGCATTTGAAAGCACAACATGTGCCAACCATCTTCCCAAACTTGTAATGAGAAGTGCTTATCAACAGAAGAGGAGCTTTAAGGGTTAACTTTTTTTTTTTGTGATGTTTTGATGATGTTTCAAAAATGAAGAAAATAAGCCTTAAATATTAGTATTGTAATTTTAGAGTTAATTTTACAAAATTATTATTCTGTTATCTTTCTTAATAAATACTCTTTTTTTTACTGTGAAATATTTCTAGTTATGTTTCTTATTTTGTAATAAAAAAGTAATACAAATAACAATAACATAAATATTAGTATTGCAATTTTACAATTGTAATGTAACATTTTTTCATTTTATTTTACAGTAAAAATTTATTACATTAGTAATATTTCTTATTTAGTTTTTATTTAGTAATTTTATATTTTTATTTAGCAATAATAATAATAAGTAGTACTGTGATTTTACAGTTGTAATGTAAAACTATTTTAATACTATATACTAATTTTAGTACTATATACTTTTTTTATTTTACTGTGAAATATTTATAGTAATATTTCTATATAGTAATTTTTGTTTATTTAGTAATAATAATATCAGTATCATCATGAATATTAGTATTGTAATTGCACAGTTGTAATGTAAATTTATATTAATATATTTTACATTATTTTTCTTAAATATAAATTTTTACTGTGAAATATTTCTGGTTTTTAGTCATTTTTTATATGATTTTATACTATAGTATACACTATACTACACAGTTACATTTACATACACATACTATACAATTAAACTATTACAGTAATAATAATAGTATTTATTAGTATTATTTTATTTTATTATATTGATATATATTCACAAAATTTTGACCAAATTGTGCAGCCCTACAAACAAGCACAGCAAACCTGCAATTTATTAAATCGCATTTTAAATCATAATCACAATATTGTATCAGAAAATCACATTTTTTCCCCCCAAATCGTGGAACTCTATTGCCCATAACCATTTTGCACTACAGAAAAGGAGTTTATGACCGTTTCTTTTGACCATCATTTGAGGAAAAGTGCAAAGAAACAGTGATTACCTGTGATTATCTTTGCTGTTAATGGTCTCTTTAAAAGCAGTGTTTCTCTCTCCAGGCCTCCAGGGTTAGCGGGCAGCCCGGTGATCTCCGACATCTCTCTGATCCGACTGTCTCCAGGGGGCGCCGGCGAGTCCTTCCTCCCTCCTCACTCGTACGTGTCTCCACACATGGAGCATTACCTGCGCTCGGCACACGCCAGTCCCACACTCTCCATGATCTCAGCGGCCCGAGGACTGAGCCCTGCTGACGGTGAGGAGGGCAAAACACACGCACTCAAACTAAAACTTGTATTTAACATACATTTACATGCATGAGTAAACAGTGGAATTACCCTTTTAGTAGTTTTTATGTGCAATTTTTATTTCTTTATTTGCGATTTATTTCTGCAGTCACAGACGTAAAGGTTTGGGGTCAGTTGAGAAATTAATTCTTGTATTAAAATGATCAAGAAAGTAATCAGTTACCATTTCAAATAAATACTGTTCTTTTGAACTTTTTCTCTATTCATCCTTAAAAACAAAAAATTGAAGCTGTTTTCAACACTGATAATAATCAGAGCAGCAAATCATCATATTAGAGTGATTTCTGAAGGATCATGTGACACTGAAGACTGGAGTAATGATGCTGAAAATTCAGCTTTGATCACAGGAATAAATTACACTTTACTATATATTCACATAGAAAGCAGATTTATTAAATTGAAATAATATATTACATTTTTCCCTGTATTTTTGATCAAATAAACGCATCTTCTGTGAGCAGAACAGACTTCTTTCAACATTTTTGGATTTATTTTGTGATTAATGACCGCCTGACTGTACATTATCTCGTTTTTAATCATTTCTATAATAATTTGAGTTAGTTACTCCCCAATTCTGGCTGCTGATCAACACTAACACTCAGCAATCTTACTTCACATGGCAGAGTTGGTGTAGTTAGTCTGAAACAGTTATTTGAGCCTCAACACAGGGTTTGCAAACTCAGCATTCAAAACTTCAGTTTTAATTATTACCGTTTTGAATGCTGCTCACAACCATCTCTGAGGGATGTGTGTATATTTGGGTTTGGTCACATGCAAATTGTCAAACATGTGAAACTTTCCCCATCCTGCGATTTGCCCTTCGGGGGACGTTCTGGAAATTAACACGAGAAAAACGACAAGGCAGAATTCCCCAATGTTGGGCCGAACCCGACGACAGACCTCTTTCTTCAGAGCTGAATTACAATTACAGGTCGCGGCGAGCCGATCGAGTGACATATAAATCACGGTTCACAGTCTGTCAGCAGTAATGTGTTTGCACCTTTAAACTTAAATAAGCAGCACGCAGGAGATCCCAACAGCGATAAAGGCATAAAAGAGCGGCGAGAAAGAGAAATGGGGCTATTTGAGCCGAAGCGAGTGTGGATGGGTAGATGTGGCCTTGAATGGTTTCCAGACCCGTTTCAGACCTCAGCGCTCAAACACAGGCCTGGCGTTAGTGTTGGCTCGTCTTTTAAGGCCGTGTTTATTTTGCAAGTTGGAAGAATATATAGACATTAAAGGCTTTGGAATAGAATCCAAGACACTTTTTGATTGTGTTCATTGGCAGAGATTTATTTCTATATTAAAGGAGAGCCATATATTTTTGGAATTTTTTTTGTCATGTCTTAATGAGGGATGGTTTTGTTGTCTGTTTAATCACAGTTCAAGCTTGCAATGCATTGACCAGCATTCACGTCTGCGTTTCCACACCATATTTCTGTCCTAATCTATTCTTGAACCAAACGACTTGAGCATTAAACATGTTAAACTCTCTCTCTGATTGATGCTGACACTTTTAAAAGAAGTTTACTAGGTGCAGATGTCAACTCTCTTCTTACTGTAGATCCCTTGACCTCCCGTCTGTACGGCTAGTAAAGCTTTACTTATAATGTTAGTTAAGGTTTATTGCATCTTAATACATATATTTATATGCAAATTTAATTCTGTTCTGATTGGCTAACCACTATATGTCAGTATTGTTAATGAGTGCAACAGTCGGGCTCCGGAAGTAAAAAGTCAATTCATTTTCTCCATAGGGAAACGTATAAACCTTTAAAGACAGCTTTACTGTGAGGTTGTTAATCGAGGGTATTCACTTCGGTTGAAGCCGCCAGCACACAAACCTGTATGCTCTCAAAATATATATATATATATTGCATATTTTGCAATAAACATATATCAAAATATATATTTTTAGAAATATAATCAACATTTTTAAATGAGTATTTGTATATTTCTCCATTGTTTTTAATGTGATTATGCTGTTCACAATGCTTCATGGGATTGTAGTTCTATCCCTCACTAAAGCTGTTAAGTCTTTATCTTTGTATTTTTTGTCTGATCTTTAAAAACATTTTTGCTTTAAATCAAAGTTTGTAGTGTTGTGATTCGCCTTGTAGCTGATTGGCTTCGTTCATGGCTTATAATGCTTTAACAAAGAAAAAAAATGAATGGAAAAAATACTTCCGGAACCAGCGGTGCTGAAAAAGGGGGCGGGGACTAATGCACTCTATTGTTAACTAAAGCTATTAAAAAACATTTTTGTTCATTGAAATGAAGCTGAAAATATTTGAAATGTTGTCTTGGCAACTAACTGAAATATAATGTGTTTATATTGAGGTTCTAACATTACTAAATCTAAAAAGCAAAAAAGAAATATTTTTTTAAAAACAAAAACTAATAAAAATGGCAAAAAACATGCAAAAAACTGTCAAATTAAAACAGAAAATATAAAAATAAAAGCGAATTCAACATATAATTCACACTGTTTTTTCATCATGATGTAATGCAAATGTGGGCAGGTCGTATGCTAATGAGCTCATAGTTGTGGTAATCATGATATGATATAACCGTGAATATATGACTCTTTTAACTGTCTCTTCTCTCTGGCAGTGGCTCACGAGCACCTGAAGGAACGAGGGTTGTTCGGTCTGCCCCCTCCGCCCCCCGGCGCCTCCCCAGCCGACTATTACCACCTGATGACGGGTCACAGGAACCCGTACGGGGAGTTACTGATGCAGGGAGCCGGGGCGGCTCATCTGCCCGAATACTTCACCCCGGTCGACGGTGAGTTACAGCCATATCTGTTTACCCGTGTTTAGAATTTAAACATAATATTTGTTTCACATTTAAATCCAGGGTAATACTTATGTGTGGCTTCAAAGGACTTTATAAACACCCGTTTCTCTTCGATTCTTACACCAGCAGACAGTAAAATAAATAAACTCCCTCGTGTTCAGCATCCGCTCGCAGCCGACACTCTAAACACTGGCGGGAAGCTTCACACTGGTGATGTTTATGTTCTCTCTCCGTTCGGTCATCCAGCGCTTCATAGGTCAGGACAATGGAGCGATCCAAATGATCCATAACTGCTCGTTTAGTCAAATTAGCTGTTAAAGTCAATGATGGTGAAGCTTGAAGTTCATCAAAATAAACTGAGTTTTACAGGTCTTAACTAACCAAGTGATTAGCAACAGGGCATTTAGTTGATTCATCTCATTGGTCCAAAATCTGGCTCCTTAACTATACATTAAACAACAGATATGTTCTGAATGTATGTTATTATGCAGCAGTTTCATGTTCAGTGTGGGTGGACTGAACTCATCACTTTACGCCTGGTTACTTAGGGGTTTAGAAAAGAACATTTGTCAAGCTATCATAATTATTGATTTATTGCTTTTGGAATTTCTGTGGATCTGAATCAGAGTAACTGAAGCATCACATTATTAACAGATGGATTATGTCGCGTTTATTTGACTTTCTCATCTGTTATTTAACACATTTGTGCTGTTCTCCGAATCAGTCAGAGGAAAAATACCATGACGAGACTAATGTGAGTAATACTCCAGAGAGACACGAGGTGTTATTTCAAACAAACACATGGTGATATACAGTAGGCCTCTTCCTCTCTACAGAGCAAACATTTGCTCTTGCGTCTCCTTCAAACAATCAGATTTGAAAAACAAACACTCTCCGTTCGCTCTCCCTCTTTAGCATGGCGTATCGGGTGTGTGTGTGTGTGCACAGATCTCGGGCTTTGCTAAAGCAACATGAATGAATAGCTCATTTAGCTGAGCTAACTCCGTCTGGCTTTGATCTGTGTCCCGTCCGGAGCCGCTGATGCTTCCCGACAGCTTTTACGCAGATGTGTTTGGATGCTGACAGTGGAGCGTGTCCCACGCTTTGACGGGAAACAGCATGAGTCAGTTACAAAGACAGATAGAAAGAGAATGAGAGATATGATAAGTCAAGCAAAGGCAGTCAGAAAGTTGTAAAGACAACTTCAGGGTTTAAAAACACATTTTCTTTGGCTATATGCCGTTTAGTCACGATTAACCCGAAATACCCAGAGGTACAGTAACTCTATAAGCAATGGACCAGCCAGAGTTACTGTAACAATCAAAAATGTTGCAGTTAGTAGCAATCATTAACTCCAAACATATTGGAAACGTAGAGAAAATGACCACAATTGCCGACATTCAGCATAAAGTCATATAGATGTTGCGTGTAGACTTGGTTTTGGGGTAAATTTTGGTGCAAACGTGATCATAGGTACAGTTTTGATTGTTTTTTGTTATAGCGCCACCTATTGGTGGAAACTGCTGAAATTTGGTGTGTTATCTCAGATTGTCCTGGTGTACATGTGTACCAATTTTTGTGAAGTTCTGACATTGTCACATCCAATAAGCCATATTTGTTCATATGAATTTAGCTTCATGCAAACACAAACAGTGCATGGCATCAAAACATCATTTTATGACATAATTTTAAGCTCTGTCCTTTGATGGCTGGCGAGATCATGTTAATAAACTCATTTCTGCTGAGCTGAAGGCGTAAGATCATGGCGTCTTTGTAAGACCATTAAGACCATGCAAATTCAGTTTAAGTTTAAATCTGCAGACGCACACAGGCCTAACGTCTGCTTTCAGTCATAGATCAGGAGCTCCAAAAGATTCCTGTAAGACATTGACGTGGTGAGTTTTAGGTTTGTTTTTCTTTGTCTTTTGTACTGTATGTTTAGCATCAGTTCTCTCTGGATTTGGGTCCTGAGGCGGCTCTTAGCACTAAAGATGTGTTAGGAGCTCCAACGAACGCCTGAACATGACAGCAAACCATTAGCTCATGCTAAGAGTAATGACCCTCACTGCAACAAAGCTGAGGGATTATTTATTAGCGCTGTGGTCTGTAGGGAACACGTCCACACACACACACACACACACACACACACACACACACACAAATAAATGATTTGTGTAATCCTGCTTGTGTTGGCGCTGCTCGTGATGAAATCATTATGGACGTCCGGTTGCCAGAGTCTCTGGATACACACATACACACACACACACACACACACACACACACACACACGCACACACACAGGGTCTAATGCTTAGCACCTGTTGAGTTAGCTGCAGTTGTCTCAGTAACTCTCCACTGAAATAGCAAACTGCTCAGAGCTTCTTTGGTCTGAAACATACTCTACACAAGTTATCACTACCTTAATGATAAAGCATCCGGTTTAATGGCGCAGAAATATTAAATGAAAGTCTTTTGAATCCCTGTTGATGTCACCAAGACAATCATGAGCCACTGACGCACAAACATACACTTATTATTCACACACATTTCTTTTTGAGCCAGAATCGGTTCTGTAAATTACCCACATTAAACAAAGTCAAGTCTGCAATCGTTTGATTGTTATCTGGGTAATTACGGTAATTTATTGGGAAGGATTAATTATCCCAAATCAAATCAAAATGAGGTCACGCTGAGTTTGAGATGGGGACGATATTTTTTCACTACTCCTATTCAGCCTTTAACACAATAAATCACTTTAAACTAATTTTCAGAATACTTTGAATTGATTTTTCTTCTTTGTATTTTTTTTTTTACATACAATATGACCAAAACATAAGTAGCTGTAGAAACACTATTTTAAAATAAAATAAAATATTTTATTTTTAAATTATAAGTATTATATTTATATATTTTTATATATATTTATATATTTAAGTATTTTTTTATTATTTTGAAATATTTTTAAAATAAAATATTTTTTTAAAATAATATTTTATTTAAAGTAATATGTTAAATATTTTTATACATTTTAAATATTGAACAGAAATAAAAAAATATTTTAATATAAAATCTAAATATAATTTTATATAATATTTTAAATATAAACATTTTTTAATAATAATTGAAAAATTTTGTTAGAAATATTTTAAATATTACTTCATTTTATTGGCACTTTCTTTTTTATCAATTAGACAATCATGCGTTAATGAACTTTAAGATCATTTTAAGAGCAAAAAAGGATGCCAAGATTGATGCCAATTTTTTATTTTTTTATTTTTTTTGCATAAAGTTTGTTGTGGCTTCTTCACTATCCTTGTAATACTGGAGTGAAGCCGGTTTCCCAGTGAAGTCACGTTATCCAAGTACAGTATATTCTGTTTTCCACGGCCAGAAATCAATCTTGAGCACTTATTGATGGGGTTCGGCTCTATCCTGCGGAGCCGTGTGTCGCAGAGGGTGTGTGAGAGCATCGATCATGCAGTCGTACTCCACACTCACACACACACACACGTGCACACACGCTTGTGAGGTTCCTAAAATAGCTCAGCAGTGAACGAAACTGGAAATGACACACTGAGATTCTCCCGAGCGAGAGAAAGAGAATCAAACTGAAGTATTGATCACTTGAACTGGTGTTTTGCTGGTGTCATGCTGGGAGTATCTGCTGAAATGACTGGACAGTTTCTATGCTATTCAGAATTATGGATTTTAACTGGAATTAAAATCCTGATGGATAAAAAAAATTTTTTTGAATTATTAAAAAAAATGTGCATTGATGAATTGCACAATAAACATTTATTAAGAAAGTAACATTAATTTTACAAAAAATTACAGAATTTTACACTGTCTATCTTTCAGCTCTCAGATGCATGTATCAAAACTACAGACCATTTTCTTTGGCTATAAGCCGTTTAGTCCCAATTAACCCAAAGTACCCGAGTGTACAGAAACTTTATAAGCATTGGAGCATCAAAAATATTGCAATTAGCAGCAATCATAAGCTCCAAACAGATGTGGAACAGCTGGCAACTTTCAGCATACAGCCATATGGGTGTTGCAGTGGGTGTTTTTGAGGTACATTTTGGGGTAAACTTCATCACAGTTACAGTTTTAAGATTCTTTTAAGTTATAGCGCCAACTATTGGTGGAAATGGCTTAAATTTGGTGCGTGCACTCAGACTGCCCTGGTATACATGTGTGCCAAATTTTGTGCATTTCTGACATTGTCACATAAAGATTTGGAATAATTTGCATTGATGAATTGCACAATAAACTTGTTTAAAGAGAGGTTTGACTGCATGCTTTAACATGTTGCGTGTTTGCATGTTCCACAGTGTCACGGTTTCCCAGCCCTCGTCTGACGCCCCGGTTGAGTCGAAAGCGAGCGTTATCCATCTCTCCGCTCTCGGACGCCAGCATCGACCTGCAGACCATGATCCGAACATCACCCAACTCTCTGGTGGCCTACATCAACAACTCCCGCTCCAGTTCGGCCGCCAGCAGCTCCTATGGACACCTGTCTGTCGGAGGAATCAGGTACTAACTGGATTTAATCTCTCAGTGGCTACGTTTACATGCAAACAAATAATCCGTTAGTATTCGGATTGAAAGGCTCAAAAAGCCTTCATGTAAACACCTTAATCGATCCGATTGAGCTCGATCCGAATTAAATTTCGATCCGATTTATTCCTTTTCTAATCCGATCGAGAGAACATGTAAACACTTGATCGGATTGAAAACCGAAACTGAAAGGACTGCGCATGTGCAATGACTTTGAAATAGCATAATGACGCGGGAGCGAGCTGTTCTTCTTGTTGAATAAAGTGTCATATAAACGAGTGTCCCGTCATTCTAAAATTCTCCTTTCACTAAGGAGATATTTCCCTGCGGTTTGGCCTCTCATTTACACGAAAACCCCGTTTTTATCACAGAAAACGATTATTTCTAAAAACTTCGGCCAAAGTGGAGATTTCTGATAACGCCGGTTATGTGTTGCCGTGTCAACTGGGAGAAACCGGGTTTTAGGTTCTCAAACGTCACATTATGCGCCAGAAAATGCTTAACATCATGTGAGCGCCCTAGGAAGTCGCTCGTGTTATTCGTTGTTGTCGATTCTGAGGATTCTGATTGGCTTGCATGGCTTTATCCTTCTTCCTGCCGCCCATAGGTTTGGCGTAGTTATGATGGCGCTCAACGGCGTATTTATGCGTGTTGACGGAAATGACAACTTTTTTGAAAACGATGTTGTGTGCATGATGTTATTATTGAAAACGGGGGGGGGGGGGGGGGGGATTCGTTTCTCTAAATACCCGCCGGCTATGTGTAAATGTGGCCTCAGTGTCTGTGAAGTGGAGCAGGACAACATCACGTCTTCATTAGTTCATTTGGTTCAGCTGTGTGTCGTTAATCAGTCTCGTTAGCTCCCCTTGTTGTCCATGTATAGAAGCCCTCAGTTTCTGTTCAAGCTTTAGTTAACATTATGGGTATGTGGAATGTTTTTCCTTGTTGATTCGCCTGTTTATTGTTTGTTGTATTAATTAGCAATCACCATCGAAAATACCAATTGAGTCAGGTCAAAAATCCCAAAAAAACAAACAAGGAAGTTCCGCACACTATAAACACTTGCAAACGAGTATAAAACTTTTATTAGCAACGTTTCAGTCTCATTCGGTCTCAACGTTTCGGTCTTGAGACCGAATGAGACCGAAACGTTGATGATACAATTTTGATACTCGTTTGCAAGTATTGATAGTGTGTGGGATTTCCTTGTTTTTTTTCCGATTGTTCTATTAAAAGTCTCCTGAAGATATTTCTCGTGACATCTTGAGACAGTCAGAACCGATCGTTTGCACAGACAGCACATGCTTATCACTTCCTCCTCTGTTCCAGCCCTTCGTTCCCGTTCCCACACTCCATTAATCCGGTGGCGTATCAGCAGCTGTTGTCCCAGCAGCGAAGCCTCAGTGCGTTCGGACACACTCCACCGCTCATACAGTCGTCACCCGCGTTCTCCAGCAGAATCCCACTGAGCCTCTCCACCCTGCCCACACACACCGCCAGTGACATCGACACGAAGGTAACACACCTGACCACTGACACACCAACACAACCACACTCAGTTTTACCAGTCTCCTTTTATTTCGTTTATTAGAATGCTTTTTATCGATATTAAAGTGTAAAAAGTGCTATACAAATTATTTTTTAATATATTATTGTATTTGTATTTATAATATTACATTTATAGAACTATTATTATTATTATTATTATTATTTGTATAGCACCTTTTATATATATAGAATAATTGATCAATAAATGGTTCAATACAATTAATAATAATAATAAAAATCTCACAATAAACTATGATTATATTTCATTGTAATATATTTATAATAATATTTAGTATTAGTAGTAGTTGTAGTATCTGTATAGCACATGCATAAAAAAATGTATTATGGTGGTGGTATACAAACAACAATAATAACATAAATAGATGCATTAATAATAACAAATATTTTTCAAGAAATTATTATATTTTATTGTAGTGTTGTTATAACCATAATAATAATAAACTATTAGTATTCTTGTAATTTGGAATTAATTCATCAATAATTATTTCATTGTACATTTTATTTAAAAATAAATGAAAAGAGCCTGATTATCATTCTTAGAGCTACACACACATGAGCTGTCCTGTTGATCAGAAGCAGTTTCTCTGTGTCACGTTCAGGCAAGCAGAAACACACAGCAGATCCAGACCGCACAGCATTCTGGGTCGAGGAGAGCCTTGCTAAACACTGCGTTCACATCACATGCACTCAGTCGCCCACTGTCTCGATGCTGACTTCTTTCCTTTCTCTCCTTCCCTCTTTCTTTAGAACACAAATGGAGACTCTGCAGTCAGCAGCACGGTAAACCCCCTAAACCACAAGAGGTCAAAGGTCAAGACAGAGTTGGACGGGCCGCGACCTGTGTCGCCGTGCTCTCCGGTAAGGGACCACAACCTAGTGAAGTCAATCTTAAATGAAATGTAACCTCATTAGTAAGCGATCTGAAGCTCTCTACATAGGCGGAAGCTCCACACGACACACACCTCAAGTGAAGGTCCACACACTAATATTGTGGAGATTTGACACAAGAAAATAGAAAATAGATTTTATTATATTAATATATAATATAAATATAAAAAAAATATATATTTTAAATAATCACTGCAACTTTAGTATTATATTACATTCTAGTATTAATATAAATTACATTAATGTATTAATATAAATATTATTACTATATCATTATATTTGTATGGTACCTTTATACATAATTAATTTTTATGCTATAAATTTCATTTTAACATTAATATAAAATATATTTGATTGTACTATATATTATATATTTAGAATATAAGTGAATATTAATATAAAATACACGTATTATATATTAATATTACAAAATATTTTTTATATTTATATTAAAATGTATTTCATCCGATGTTTGTTTACAGTGTATTTTAGTATAAACTTGTTTTAAAAAATAGTTATAAATATTAATAGAAACTTAAATGACATTTATTATAGCTAACTATTTTTGTTCTATCAATATTTTTCATTATATTAAATATATTTAAAATCAGCATCTCATGACTCCATATTAGATTTACTTTCTAAGGCGGAAGCAATGCATTCTGGGATTGCTTTCTCTGTGAAATACACATATCTGGCTTGAGATCATCTATGATGCCGCTCACAAGGTTATGGAACAGAACTTGACGGAAAACGCAAAGAAACCACAGACGAAATGGCCCGTTCGTCCTGTTATGCTGAAAAAACTGTGGATTTTTCTCTCTGAAATGCTTTGTACTGATCAATGACAGGCCATGAGGCCCTCGGGAGCCCCGCGGTCCCCTGACCCGCTTCTTCACACGCACCGCGCGAGAAAAACTCCAGCTGATAAGAGCTTTACACGCGTTGGCTCGCTCACTCGCCGCGCCGTGTAAACTGTGCCAGAGCACTTCATTTTAATGAAATATTGGCCGGCCGTTATTGTCACCTGAGAGTTTTTTCTCTCTCTCTTTCTCCTTCGCGCTGCTCATCTTTTGACAAATCTGCGGCTGCTCTTGGCGGTGAGGCAGGTTGGCTCTTGATGCATGGGGAATAAGGCGGCTGCCGTCGTCTTGGGGCCAGCAGAATTGATGAAGATAGCTCACAGGGCAGAGATAAACATGCTGCAGTCAGCATGCTGTGTGTGTGTGTGTGTGTGTGTGTGTGAGTGTGTGAGCGTCTCCGCTACCCACAGCAGAGCACGGTCCGATCGCTCTTAACACCACACACGTGTCTCTACAAGCGCACAATTAATGTTTCGTCTTCATACTACCATTCTGGCCGAGTAAATAATATATCAGCGTTGAGGGAGTGCTGTTATCGAGCACAATAGCATTTGTCTGTCCAATGGGCCAATGTTAAGACATTGAGGTTTGGTTTAATATAGGTGCAATGCCAATGTCAAATTGATGTGGAATAGTGACGACAGCTGACGTTGATATTTTGTTGGGTTTAAGTCGTGGTATTAAAGGGTTAGTTCACCCTAAAATGAAAATTATTTTATTAATTACTCACCCTCATGTCGTTCCAAACCCATAATGTTTTTGTTCGTCTTCGGAACACTAATGAAGATATTTTTGATGAAATCTGAGAGATTTCTGTCTCTCCATTGACAGTCTACGCAACTACCACTTTAAAGCTTCAAAAAGTTCATAAAGAGATTGTAAAACTAATCCATTTGAATTGAGCGGTTTAGTCTAAATATTCTGAAGAGACTCGATCGCTTTATATGATGAACAGATTGATTTTAGGCTTTTATTCACATTTAAACATTAACGAGTGGACATAAACAGAAGCTCAACCGAACCTGCTTGACGCACGAGAACAAACCTTGCAGAAGCTCAAACGTGATGCGTAACACGAGATTGAACCTCATTGGTTCTTGTTGAAGCTCAAATGTGATGCGTAACACGAGAATGAACCTCATTGGTTCTTGTTGAAGCTCAAATGTGATGCGTAACACGAGAATGATCCTCATTGGTTCTTGTTGAAGAAAAAATCTATAAAACAAGCTAACTGCCCAAGTTTTGTCCATTGATTATATACTAACTTCCTATTTAGTGAACAACATCACACTCACATTCGTGCTGTTGTTGTTCTGAATAGTACAACACAAGAAAGTGTTGGAGAAGTTGACAAGCAAATGTGCAGCAGCGTGAGAGATTGCTTAAAATGTCTTACATTTTGCTTAAATGTTGCATAATTAGATTTAAAAAAATGTGACAGGGTCAATGACAAGGAAAAAATCATCCAAAGCATGCTCTCGTCTAATGTACCGTCAAACACTGGATAGTGAAATCTACAAACAAAATCATGATTCATCAATCATTTTACTTCTAAAATTGATTCAAAACATGAAGTTAACACTTAAAACGTGTTAAAATGAAATTTTATGCATAGATATGAATTGTTTAAAAAAGAGGGTTTTCTGAGAGTGACTAAAAGCTGTACAGGAAAGCCCTTATATGGAGATGGTGTGGGCGTGTTTTATGCATATTACTATCATCAGGCATGCGATCGCTCATTTAGAATACTCCACATTCATTAACAAGATTAAGAACAAATGAATGTGCATATGCATGTGTTGTGAATTAGGCTGATAAATACGAATGTTCCACACAATTAATAGTGAACGAGACCCATTTTCTCTCTCTTGCTAACAAGCCGATCCACTAAAGAGTGTTTATGCCGTAACGTTGCTGTTCCTCAGGACCACCTGGGCGGCGCACTGGACCTGAAGGAAGACTTGGACGAGTGCAAGCATGAGGCTGAGCTGGTGTACGAGACCAACTGCCACTGGGAGCGCTGCAGCAAAGAGTACGACACGCAGGAACAGCTGGTGCATGTAAGTGTGTGTGTGTGTGTGTGTGTGTGAGAGTGAACAGGTTTATATTACACCAAAATGTCCCCACAAGGATAGTGAAACCTGAGCTCACCTACACCGAGGGACCAGCCAGCGGTTCCTCATGAGGGAAATGGGTTAATAAACATAATAAATTAATTTTTTTTGAAAATGTAAAATGCAGAAAGTTTTGTGTGATGGGCAGGTTTAGGGGTCGGGTTAGTGAGTGTGTGTGTGTGTGTGTGTGTGTGTGTGTGTGTGATGGGCAGGTTAAGGAGTAGGGTTAGTGTGTGTGTGTGTGTGTGTGTGATGGGTAGGTTTAGGGGAAGGGATAGTGTGTGTGCGTGTGTGTGATGGGTAGGTTTAGGGGTCGGGTTAGTGTGTGTGTGTGTGATGGGTAGGTTTAGGGGTAGGGTTAGTGTGTGTGTGTGTGATGGGTAGGTTTAGGGGTTGAGTTAGTGTGTGTGTGTGTGTGATGGGTAGGTTTAGGGGTCGGGTTAGTGTGTGTGTGTGTGATGGGTAGGGTTGTGGTTTGGGAATAGAAAATACAGTTTGTGCGGTATAAAAATCTTTACGCCTATGGAGAGTCCCCGCAAAGATAGTGTGTGTGTGTGTGCGTGTGTGTGTGTGTGTGTGTGTGTGCGTGGTTATGGGATAGTCTGACAGACGGCTGGGTTGGACACAGGGTTCAGAGCTGTGCTCGTCTGGAACAGGGTCAAGAAATCACTGAATACCAGCAGTGAAGGAGAGATGCAGAATCAACAGGCAGAATCACAATTCATCCACTTTTTATAAAGACAAGCACAAATTTACTGGGTTCACAACACCTCCAAATTTTCTGCACACATTATTCTTTCCGAAAACCGGCACTTACACAGGAACAGACCACCTCACCTGCATTTATAACAACTAGCCAGATTTGAGAAAGCTCTTACTGTTTTGGTGTATAATAGGCGTCCCATCTGAGACTTACTTAAATTTACTGACTCAGTTTTGGCCTGGGCAGCTGAGTGGCACAAGGTGTCACTGACCTCTGACCTCTTGACCTGTGACCCAAAGGGCACAGCATAAATCTGTCCCACCAGATGATCCGAATTGTTCATGTGGAACTGAGAAGGTTTAGATTACCACAGGTTAACAATATAGAGAAGGAAATAAATAGGGGAAAATACATGAAACACAGACTTACATGAGCATATTAATCAGTCCTTTTATAATAGATATCTGCACTTTTAAAAGTTTTTGTCTGGTAGTCATATTATTATTATTATTATATACACACATTAATGTCGTTACATTAGATCAACTGTCTGTGTCTGTTATACACAAACATAACTCGCACACTCCTTTAGAGAGTGAAATAGGTCAAAGGAATTTGGATGGTGTGTTTTCACGACCGACTGGTTTCTTTGTGATGCTTTGATGTGCTTTCCTGAGACGGGCTGATCTATCCCAGCATGCACTCTGTCCTGTGTGGGGTGACACAACTTTCTGTGGCATTCCAGCCAACCAGTGAAGCGTAGAGAAAAGAGCCCGTCCATCACACTGAAACACACACACACACACACACACACACTCGCTGAGGAGAGGGACTGATTCACTCTCACTCTCCGCTCAGTCACTGAATGAGATCTTCACTGAATGACACTCTTGATTGTCTGTTTACACAAGCGATACACACTCTGATAACAGCTCATTATGGGCTTAAAGAGGAACAGAGGGCGCCTGTGTGTGTGTGTGTGTGTTATCAGTGATCTGGAGCAGTTCAGTGTTGCTGCTGTAGGACATCACGATGGAAAGTCTACAGATGTGGCCATAATGAAGCTCATTGTGGAGGAATCATATGCGTGAGGATTGTTTCTGATTCCTGATTGATTCAGGCGGACGATAAAAACCGAACAGAAAGTTGTTTTAGTGTTAATCAACTCGATTCTATTCAGAGATTCAGATGCACAGATTCAAAAAGCATTTGCAAACTCTATTTTGGAGTCTAACTGTTAGCAGTTAAGATGTAGTTTACTACACACAAAAAAGAGTTGTAAAATGCCAAACTGGAGTTCAGGCTATGTTCTTGAGTGATTCATTTAGACTGGAACGTTCAGTTGATTCAGTGTTTTGACCAGTTGACACCGAGGCTTCAAGAATGAATATAAACGTGAGTGTTAGAGAAGAGAAATGATCCTGCAAGCGTTCGAGAAACACTCGGTCTAATGAATCACATTGAGGCATTTTGAAGAGAACAAATGAAATGTACATTTCCAAGAATCCCTTAAAAGCCATTTGAGTACACAGAGTTTGTTGGTAATTGAAAATCTGTGGTTCACTCAGATCTGAGGGTTCTTGTCCATCACCAGAGACACTTTTAAAAACACACTCTCTCACAATCACACACCATCACATTTTCTTATTCCCGTCTGACAGACGTAGAGAACGCAGACGCTCGTGATGGATAGCTTTGCTCTTCAATTGGCGGATAGGCAAATGGGCTCCTCAGAAGCTCAAATTGCTTTATTTTCTCAAGCTCTTGATAGATGCAGCCTTGCGTCCAAATGACGCCAATTGTGCCGTGTGTTTTATTTTTTGTGTGTGTGTACGGAACGGCCAATTAGACCTTAAACACAACGCTGACATTACAAAGGGAGGTGAGACCCGAGATTCCTGTAGCAGAATGAAACTGAATGCTTGTGTTTGTGTGTTCACAGCACATCAATAACGAACACATCCACGGGGAGAAGAAGGAGTTCGTGTGCCGCTGGGAGGAGTGCTCTCGCGAACAGAAGCCCTTTAAAGCGCAGTACATGCTGGTGGTTCATATGCGCAGACACACCGGGGAGAAACCGCACAAGTGCACTGTGAGTCAAACGTGATTAAACTACTGCACACACACACACACACACACCTATAGACATCCATAGCAGGACATAACATAGACCCTCTATTGTTTATGTAAAACGATTTATAATGAATAGTACAGATTAACCCAAGCCCTAAAAGAAAAATAATTTATACTTTAAAAGTTTACAAGGAACACGCAAATATACATAAACTACAGCTGAGAAAAAAATATTTAAAAATAAATAAATTTCCACACTACAGATCTAAATTTAAGTGAATTTGGATTTTTATACTTTAAAAAATATTTAAAATATTTTACAAATAAAAATGTCCCCAAACTACAGATAAAACCCTAAAACATGAATTTTTGTACTTTATAAATATATATTTTAAATAATAAAAAAATTAAAAATAAAAACGTCCCCAAACTACAGTTTAGAAAACTTGCTTTTGTAGACTTTTAAAAAATGTGAAATACATAAATACTGCAAATGTCCCCCAAATACAGATACAAATCTAAGAGAACTTGCATTTATATACTTTTTAAAAAAAATGAAAAAGTAAATAAAATAAGCACAACTGTATGCACACATATGCAAATGAACATGTTAAAGGGTTTTATATCAAACATAATTCCCAACAGAAGAGCATGACACCAGCAACGTCAAGGTCATGGGTTATTTTCCAAGGATGTGCAGTGCATGAACTCATAAAAAATACCTTGAATGCAATGCAAGCAAAGCATCTGCCAAATGCATTCATATAAATGTGATGATTAGCATTAAATCAGGAACAGTGTTTGTGCATATACAATACATGACTGATTTGATCATGTTGCAATGGGATTTTCTTTCTGTCAGCAAACACTGGAGATTATTTGAATTGGCACAACTCTAGTAATGTGTGTGTGTGTGTGTGTGTGTGTGTGTGTGTTTCAGTTCGAGGGCTGCTCTAAGGCGTACTCTCGTCTGGAAAATCTGAAAACTCACCTGCGCTCACACACCGGAGAGAAACCCTACGTGTGTGAGCATGAAGGCTGTAACAAGGCCTTCTCCAACGCCTCGGACCGAGCCAAACACCAGAACCGCACACACTCCAACGAGGTAAAGACACTCAACTTCATTCAGATAGATCTGTGTGTACACAAATACACGCTGTCAATTGATCTACTTAATTGTCATTCAAACATGTATATGAGGGTGAATGTCATCATAACCAGGTCACATTTCAAATCTAAATTATATATACAGTCCAATTCTCTCTATGAACTAGTTATTGTGGTATACTGGTATATACTGGTTATTAGCATGCATACAGTATTACTAGAATATTGGCTGTTTATTACTACTCATAAAACACATATTAAAGCCTTATTCCTCATGATCATATTCTACATCCCTTAATCCTACCCAATACCTAAACTTAACAACTACCTTACTATTAATAATCTGAAATTAGGAGTTTGAGGCAAAAGTCATAGTTAATAGTGAGAATTGGACTCTAAACTAAAGTGAGGCCATATATATATATATAATTGTTCATTGAAAAAATAATACAGCAATACAACAAATGCTACCGTGATGTATAAATATTAATTTAGTAAAGTAATAAATAATATGAATATAAAAATAAAAATTGTAATATTTTTGCACTGATATTTTCTTGCATTGAGGTTTTCATAAGTTTTTTTTATTTAATTAACCATAAATTGTTATATAATTGAAAAATAAATAGAATTAAATAAAAAATATGTAAAATAATATTTTATTTTTGCACTGATATTTTTTTTGCATGGAGTGCATTGAGGTTTTCATAATTTACTGCATTACAGCCAATCAAAATACTGTAATATTATTTAATTTAATTAACCATAAATTGTTAATTGAAAATAAAAATAAAAATATAAAAAATAATATTTTAATATTTTTGTCTTATATTAATGAATTTTTTTTTCTTCTTTTCATTATGGTAATTAGACTTGGGTAATTTATTTTTAAAATATAAGAGTGACCTAGACTTCATCTTGACAAATTATGTGACATTCAAGCTGCTCATTTACATACAATGAAAGTGAATGGTGACCATAAGATTAACCTAAAAAAATGACTTAAATTTCAGTTTGTTCCTCACACAGACCCATTAAAAAACTACTAACGTGAGGGTGAGCATCTTATAACCATATTTTAATTTCTGGGTGAACTCTTCGTATAAACGTGGGCGGACTGCATTAGATCAGTTAGCGTCACCCGCGCGCGAGTTTCAGACGTGTGCCGCCCCAGTAGTTGTTCTTCAGAGAGAGGATCAGATAATCTACTTCACTGTGGCATTAAGGATCAGCTAACCGCCTAATGCTATGTAAATGTGCCATTTTCAGCATACACTAACAAATTTAGGCCAAAATTAGATTTGTTCACGCATTCCCTCATCATGTGTAGTGATTGCTCCTGGACGCCCAACGTTGTCCCATTAACCAGCGACGCATGCAAGTGTGCACAATGTGTGTGTGTGTGAATAATGAGCTGTGAAGCTAATGAGTACGGCAACCCACGATACATTAGTGAGAATCAAGCACGTCCCCAACGGAGAAACAGACCACCTGCAGACCGCGCATAGAAAATGAAACCTGGCGCCATTTCCATTCTCGGCTGATCCATCACGAGCTAAAGGAGGGAGAAAGATCATTTCATCTCAACTTTATTAGTAAACAGCCATGCATCACGAACGCTTAGCATTCGCACAATCAGTATGTCAAGCACACGCTCCGTAATTTATTCCTCTAATTGTGTATTCATCCACTGCTCCATTTGAAGATAATCTGACTTAACAGGAAGAGATAAAACTCTAATTCAAAGTCGTACATTTGACTGTTAGAGGGTCGTGTGAAACTGAGAGATATTTATCTCCGCAGAAACCCTATGTGTGTAAGATCCCGGGCTGCACCAAGCGCTACACCGATCCCAGCTCGCTTCGGAAACACGTCAAAACCGTCCACGGGCCCGAAGCTCACGTCACCAAGAAACAACGCGGTGACCTTCCGTCGCGACCCCATCCGCCTAAGGAGAACGGAGAGAACGAGGCGGGAACCAAGCTGTCGGGGCGAACGGTTGAAGAGAAACTTGAAGCCAACAGCACGACTAGAGGCGTCGAGGACTATCTGCAAGTCAAGTCTATCAAGACAGAGAACTCTATGGTAAGATCTAGTGTGAATGAGCCGATTTTGTGTACCATTATATTTGCATACGTGCATAAAGTATGTTTCTGGCCTGATTGAATGCATAACAAAATGTATGTAATTTGAATAACAAGAGTGGTGGCATGGCTATAATCTGTACTCTCAAATATATTATTCATTGCTGATTAAATATACATTAAAATGTCCATCAGAGGTTATGCTAATCCAAACACACTAACAAAGCACGCTGCCGTATCTGTCCATCTTTAACCGCTCTCTCTACATGTGCTTCCTGCTATCTCTTTCCTGTTTCTCTCCCATACACTTTCCGTAAGGACAGACGTTACTGAGGTGAGCGTGGATCCTGTTTTAATATCAGTCGCTTTCTACTGTTGTGTTCATCGGGCAGTTGACAAGTGACATGGATTTTGACCTTTTTTGCCAAACGTAATTATATTTTTGTGTGAAGGAAATTAATATGGAAGTTGCACATAAACATGACACATTAATCTTACTCTTTTCAAACGTGCAAGTTTGAAAATTATTTACTTCCTTTGTGTCCTAATATTTTATTTAAACTAACTTTTATGTTAGATGTGATTAATCGATTTTACGGCACGTATACAATATATATAAAATAGG
Organism: Squalius cephalus; assembly: GCF_949319135.1. Taxonomy (NCBI): domain Eukaryota; kingdom Metazoa; phylum Chordata; class Actinopteri; order Cypriniformes; family Leuciscidae; genus Squalius; species Squalius cephalus. Next base: position 31,343,907 of record NC_137143.1, on the reverse strand, counting down.
GCTGTCAAACGATTAAATCGCATTCAAAATAAAAGTTTGTGTATGTGTGTACGGTGTATAATTATTTTCTATATATAAATACACACACATGCATGTATATATTTAAGAAATATTTGCATGTATATACTGTGTATATATATTTATATTATATATAATTTATATTATATATAAATATTTTATATATAAATAACACATTTTTCTTAAATATATACATGCATGTGTGTGTATTTATATATAGAAAATAATTATACACCATACACACACATATATTATGTAAAAACAAACTTTTATTTTGGATGCGATTAATCGTTTGACAGCCCTAATATAAAACTGTAATATGTAAATGCATGACTAGTTTATTTTTATTTTAATAGACCTCGATTTGAAAATTGGCAGCATTTTTAAATCAAATTTCTTTCCACATTTTTTAAATTTTGATGTTTCACAGCTTATGAAGCGGACAGTCACCCCACAGATGTAATTATAATAATTTCATGGAAAATATAAAGTAAAAGAAAGGTTTTTGTTTAAGCACAGTCGAATCCCATGTCATGTCAACTGCCCTTTTACAGAATGCATGGTAAATGTCTCATACATGATTCTCTCCTTTTTTCTTTTACAAATGATTTTCTTTTTTTCTGAGGTTATTCCATGAAAAGCTCACACACAGAGCTATAAGATCAAATTCAGGATACAGTATGATAGTACACACATTTGAGTGTTGAATTCATCACTGCGTCAAAAAATGTGGACCCCTACATTATGAGATCTGTTGACACACAGAGGGCCTCTAATTTCCCATGGGCTTTCACCCTACATATCCAGCCCAATCCCCCCACAATCCCGAGATCTAACGCTCCCGCCTGCCACTCAAGGATAAAAGCCATTAGTGGATTAATATTATATCAGTGAGACTGTTTTTGTGTCCTGAACAAATAGTGCCAGTGATCAAGCTGTGATCAAGCACGCTTCACGTGGGGACAGAATACATTTGCTTCATTCAAGGGATGTGCAGTCATATGACGTGAATACAAAGACATAGCTTACCTTATTTATGTTGAGAGCTTCCCCCTTTGTGTATTCATGCCAGGCCACATGCATAATGCACAAAGAGGTTGCCATAGGAAATAACGATTTGTCAGGCACTTAATGTAGCTTTCTGAGAAGATCGCAAGGGGGAGGAAAAAGAAGTGGGATGTCTTGAGGAAGGGTGTTTTCCCAAACCTCGAATCAGTATGCTCATTATTTGCAATTTACACTTGGGAAAGTGATTGTAAGGGTCGTGTGTTTTGCATGTTGCTGTGTCTGCATTCTGGGTCATTCTCTTCATTTAGCTTCTTGGGTAATCAAACTCAAACTTCCCATCTGTCTCTCTCAGATGTATCAGTCCAGCCCTGGTGGTCAGTCATCATGTAGCAGCGAGCCGTCACCACTTGGCAGTGCCGCCCACCATGACGGTGGAGTAGAGCCGACGGGACTCAGCGGGGGCAGCATGGGAGATCTGAGCGCCCTGGATGACGCGCCCCTTGTGGATTCAACCGTCTCCACAGGAATGTTGGGCCTCCATCTTCGCAAAAACACCAGCCCTGCCCACAGACTCACGTATCTGAAGCAAGAAAAGCTGAAGTCGGTGAGGGACTCGTGCTCCTGGGCAAACCCAACTCCTCCTGCCCCCAGCACCAAGCTTCCACCCATCAATACCAGTGAGTAAACAAACCAAAACCAATTTTTTATTTGATCACATTTCCACCACTGATGCTCTCCCAAAAACCAGTTTTTCTTCCTCTAAACAGGGTTCATACAGGGTGCTTGAAGTACATGAATTTGACTTTTTAAAATTTAAGTCCTGGAAAAACCCTTGAAAACAGCCATATTTATGAAAAGATACTTGAAAAGTGCGTGAATTATTGAAAGACAATATATGTGATTTTTCATTTTCTCAATAAAAAAATATTTTCACGCAAAATTAACGCTGCGGCCCGTCTGATATACTGTAGATATAGAGCAATTTCGCATGGCTATGAGCGTGATATTGCTCGTATAAATATCCAAGTATATGATACAGCTTTCATTCTTCAGGTCAATCATACAGTACATTAATGGGAGGAAAAAACAGTTTGAAAGAGGAAAGCAATATCTTTGTCACAGTATCCTTTCGAAGCTGCACTTTATTTGTACTATTTTGTTTTATTGGTTTATTTTTATAAATCCTTTTTTAGAATTTGAAAGATGATAAAGATATTGTTTGATAAGCGAGATATCTCATTGTAGTCCTTGAAAGCCAAAAACATAGTGCTTGAAAAGTCCTTGAATTTCATTTTACAGTATCTGCACGAACCCTGTCTAAAATCAGCTCTTTTCCTGTTGCAGGTTCTTTATTGGAAAGTTCTGGCAGTCTGTGTGATCCAGGGCTTTCCATCTCCAGTCCGCGCCTGGGCGATCTTTGTCCTGGTGAGACTACGGTTTTAAGTCAACTGGTGGAGCGTCGGGACAGTCTGGCCAGCAACGTGAGCTCGGCTTACAACCTTAGCCGTCGTTCTTCCGGGATCTCTCCCTGCTATTCAAGCCGTCGGTCCAGCCAAACCTCACAAACTGGTGGGCGCCTTAACATCAGCTCTACCGGCTCCTATGACCCCATTTCCACCGATTTGTCTAGAAGGTCCAGTGAGGCCAGCCACTGTGGAGGAATCCCCAGTCTACTCAGTCTGACTCCTGCCCAACACTACAGACTCAAAGCCAAATATGCTGCCGCCACAGGCGGCGCGCCACCAACCCCTCTACCTAATATGGACTTCATGAGCCTGAAGACTCGGATGGCCCTGTTTGGGGATTCCAATGAAATGTCCACACTCCCCATCAATCCCCCTTCAGTTCCCAGAAGGTGTAGTGATACCAGCTACGCCAACCGTAGCGTCTTGCCCCATGAGGTGACGGGAAACATCACTCGAAGAGCAAGCGACCCGGTTAGAAGAGTCGGTCCAGAGCAGTATTCCCTCCAGCAACGTTTCAATAGCATGAACAATGTGAACCAACATCCGTCGTTGCACCATCCAGCATCCGGCCGACACTTTTCACAGATCAACAGCCTGTCTGAGAGTAACGTAAACCGCCACCAATATCCACCCCGACCTCCTAGCATTTCTGAGAACGTGGCGATGGAAACCATGGTGAGTGACATGGACAGCCAGAACAATGATGCAATGATGTTACACGATGACATTGTTCAGTACCTTACATCTCAGAATGGAGATTCCAGCCAACATCCAGGGATAACGTACCGCCACTATCCTGGACAAGGCCTCCACGGCTTTGGGTCCCTGCAACAGTGCCATTACCAGAGACGCCTGGCCTTGGTGGAAGGCAACATGAACGCCGTAACACAACAAACGGCAACTCCAAGCTCTCAGCAGACGTTCCCAGGTTCACCCAATGCCACTAAGAGCCAGATGCCGGTGCAGTGGAACGAGGTCAGTTCAGGGACAGTGGATTCATCTCACAGCCAAACCAAGCAGGGATCAGGGCGGGGAAACCTCACCGCACTCCAACAAAAACAAAACCTCAGCTCCTTTCAGAACGTCAACTCCAACCAACAAGTTGGGCTAATGAGTCACAACCTCGCTCACGCTGCCCACGTGCAACGCAATAACGAGTTTAATTCACAGAGGGTCAACCAAAGGCAACCACTACGACAGGCTAGCACAGAGCAGGCTATCTTTCTGCATGGTTACCATGAGGGTTCTGCTTCAAATGATATCAGTGTAGGTTTGCTGAGCCCGTCTGGTAAAGCGCTGACGGCACAGTCTGGCAGCGTCCAGAATAACAGGGTGCGAGCTCAGCCGGTGGCTAGTCAAAGCCATGCCACTTTTAATGGAAATAATCATGGAAATTATTCCCAGATGAACATCAACCAGCAAGGCTATGTCATTCCAGCCCAGAATCCCACGCTGAACGGAAACCATGGGCTGCTACAGCCAAGGCCGCCCACAGAACCCAAACCCTACAGCCGGCAACTCTCAGTGCCAACGACAACTGCAGCGCAGCAACTTGGTTACCCACAATCCAACTTTAGCCCTGCATATGACACCTCTGAGGCCAGTCCTAAGAAATCGGCTGACGGCACAGATACCAATGGTATTTTCTACACTGGACAGATTCACATGTTCGAGTCCAGCAGTCTCGGGATGACAGATGCAGTGCAAATCGGGACAGAAAGCACAGTCATGGGCTCCCCAGAAACAAATCAGGTCTCGAGCACGGTGGATTCAAGCGGAGCAGAGCACCCGCAGATCGACTTCGACGCCATGCTGGATGACGGCGATCACTCCAGCCTCATATCAGGAACTCTAAGCCCCACCCTCCTCCGCAGCCTATCCCAGAATTCCTCCCGTCTCACCACGCCCAGAAACTCAGTGACGTTGCCCCCGGTGCCTGCGGGAATCGCCAACATGGCCATCGGAGACATGAGCTCCATGCTGACTGCGCTCGCAGAGGAAAGCAAGTTCCTCGATATGATGTCATAGGAAAAACAGGAAACACGAGATTAAAAGAGACAGTGTGACCGGTGTGACATAATATTGCATTGACATTTTTTCAAATCCTTTTTAAAAAGCGTATTATTCTGTATAGTATTAGTTTGGTGACATCTTTTTGTTTCGCTCAAGAAGCCATACTTTGCCTTAGACCAGTGTATGTACAGCATATACAGTATATGAACAGACAGAGAATTTGATATGCGACAGTCCTGTATTTTTTTATACGACTTCTGAACTGACGACATGAACGCAAAGAAACAAGTGCCTCGCTGTGCACAAGCATATGCAGGAATCACATTACTCGAGCAGACTGGGACTGTATCTTTCTCGGGCCTCTTCAATGGAGACGGTTTTGTATATTCTGTAAATTAAATGTAATATTATGCTTCCTATCCTTGTTTGTACTAGACAGAAGAAAGGATCTGAATGAATATGCAGATAAAATATTATGAAATGTAAAGCTGGACAGGTGAAAGTGTGGTTCAGAATCAGAAATACCTCTTGCTTTGTTTTGAATTATTGAAGACCAGAGTGGAATCACAGGAACGTAACAGCGCTTTAAAGAAACTGAACTAAAGTCTCTCGGAGAGAACCGCACAACTGATTATCTTGGACATTTGAACTCAATATACCGAAATACGTTTAAACTGTCCTGTTGTGCACAGATTCCTTTTACAGGGCTGGATCATGTAGATAACTTTTGTACATTTTTAATGAAATACAATATTGTTGTTTTTCTACTACAGTGTTGTTTGGTTCTTCATTCTACACGCAGGACATTGGTGAAGAACTCTCTACTAATAGTTTAATGCTTTTAACTCTTTCCCAGCCAGTGTTTTTTAAGTTTCCAGCCAGCACCAGCATTTTTGATCATTTTCCCAAAAATGTCATGGCTCCCAGAAAGTTTTCTTGTAGGAATATCAGAGGATATATGAAGACTTCAGATGCAAAAGCCTCTAAGTGCCATCTGAAATTTTCTTCTAAAATGACATTTTTATCAAGCTTGTATATTTAAGTTCAGTAATTTCACTTTAATGACAATTAATAGGTAATTTTCATTGCCATTAAAGTGAAATAACTGAACATAAACATACAAGCTTGATAAAAATGATCATTCTAGAAGGAAATTTCAGATGTCACTTGAAGACTTGAAGATGCAAAAAGATGCAAAAGCCTCTATGTATAAAGGAAGAACAGACCCCCCCCCCCCCCAAAAAAAAAGCTTCATAAAAAAAGCAACATTTTGAACAAAAAACTGAGAAAATCATGTTTTTGTCAAAGACTATGTCTGGATCAGATTCAGAACGATGATCAAAACACAGATGGAGTAGATCGAGTCCATCAACACCCAAGCTTGCTCAGTCCTGGGTCGACATTTCATTCGCTATCATTAGGCAGTTTTGATTTATATGCTGTTAAATGTTTATGATCACGTTATTTTACATATGCATCTGCTCTCATATGCAATAGCTCTGTTTCTTTTTCGCCTTTGTTTTGATCCGGAGATTCAGTACTCTTTCAGAAGATGCGACACAGCGCCCCCTAGCGTATAACAATGAAAACACGGAAAGCCGTAAAATTCCGTCAATGGCAAGGAAAGAGTTAATAAATAGATTTTGAATAGGTTTCGAAGATTTTCAGGAAGGTAATGTTGAAATGGGGCAGATTTTGAAATGCAACAAGCCATGTTGTTAGACGACTATTTGGACCTTTCTAGTTTTTGTGATGGCAGTGTTTAGCATTTCTCTCTCTTGTACGCCACATGTCAGGCAACAGTCCACAGCAGCCACATGAGTTTAGAAATAGTTTTTCTTTTCATTTCATTTGAGAGTGGGCTCCTTTAAGAGAACTAAAGGCACATATTGTGCATACTGAGCAGGTTCTGGAGTAAACCGCCATGTTTTCTCAAATGAACAGTGGCAGACCGACCCAGAGGAACGACTGCCTAAACCACATAAAACACACACATGAAGACGGAAACGGTCCAGGGACGAGGTCTTCGGAGTAAAAGCCTCAGGAACAAATGGTTTTATTCTGACAGTGAATTCAGCCGAGGCCTTGTTTGATCTCCGGTTTCTGATAGCTGGAATTTCGTATTCTCTCTGAGAAATAAAAGAGAAGGGAAAATAGCCTTAGGAGGAATAGCCTGAGGATGAAAAAGAAAACGTCGGGGAAAAAGGCGTTGAAGTCTGAGCGCGCACAAAAGAGAAATTGCCAGAGGTTTGATTTGAAAGGCATTGTAAAGGCACGACCCTAGTGACCTTCTGAGAGAACCGCATGTGCCTTAAATTATATAAGACAATTAAAATGTGCGTGCTTTCTGGAGCGATATGTTTAAAAAATATGAGACTAATTTCACATAAGGCCAGTCAAAATGTTTTCAATCATATATATGCATGGTTTGTTTACCGCAGACATTTATTGATAAGCTGTTGATTCACAGACACCAAATCATTTTGACTTCTCCCTCAGTTGGTAAAAACTTTACATTAATGCTTTTACAGTGGAAGTCAATATGGGCAAGTGTACCAGAGGATTTACAGTAAAAGCCTAAATTTGCTGCTTTTTGTTATTTGTAGTGAAACTGTTTTTTGTGCGTGAACTTTTGGTTATGTGTTTCTGACATAAATCCTGTGTATATGGATTTGTCTTAGTGTTTATTGGTTTTATACTTGTTGAGTTGATATCCAGATGATATCCTCTCATCTACATCTGTAGTAGCTTCGTACTTTTGTGAGAACTTTGTGGCACTTCTCATGTTACTAAACTCCCAGGAAGAATTGCGTCTTGATTTGGATAAAAGTGAAACATTATGAGGCATCTAAATACAAAATTCTGAAGAATGCTACAGAAAATTTTGGGAATTTTTTTCTGTATAGTTGAAATTCTCTGGTGAGCAGATATTAAATTTATATAAAGTATAAAATATAAAGAAAATATTTATTTAGTTTATTTTTACCAGACAGTCAATATTGGATATTTTAAGATTAAGCCTCATTTCTATGTTTTAGGTCTGTATGTTTGCTCTTAAATGTAAATGCATTGAAATATCTGATATAACATTGCACGCACAAAGAAAGTCATTTTAGTCTCTTATGAACATGAATATTTTTGTGGTGATACTTGTGTTTATTTTTAATCTCAATCCAGATGCAATGTCTTGCCCTATAGACTTCAACTGTAAGTGCAATATGCATTAGCATAAACACATTTTTAATCAAATAAAAAAAGCATTAAGCCACAAATAGATCTTAAACTGCATAGGTTATTCCTCTAACAAAGTGACGTGAAAGCAAATATTGACGTCTCTCTTGAAAGAATCCCAAACAGTGTCACCTGAAACTTTATATGGGACAGAAAAAGAGCATCCATTAACTTCCCGTCGGAGTCCAACGAGGGACGCGGAGAAAGACAGACAGATTTAATAGGAGAAAGAGCGACTCTTGTGGGATTTGGTAATGGTGTGTGTTGAGAGCGGGGCTCAGGAGATCTCTGAGCTAACGATGCTGTAATGTAGTGCTGCTGTCCGCATGAGCAGTGGTGTGACGGATTGGGTGAGCAGAGAGAGCAGACCGGAGAACTACACACACACACACACCGATCAATCAATTAAAGACGCGGGCAGGAAGGCGGGAAGAGACGCTAATTAACACACACTGCAGGGTGAGGCTGTAGTCAGTGAACTGGGCCTGTGTATGCGGGCACGACTCCATCTCATGACCTCCGGGTCACACTCGCACACAAACACTGACTGACCAGAGGAATCAGACGAGATGACGAGAGACTTCAGCCTTCTGTCAGAGTCCGGAAACTCAGAACACATCAAAGACGGGTCAGACTCGCCTTTCATCTGACGACATATCCAGGTTACCGCTGATGTCGTTATGAGGCTACGAAACTCTAGAAATTCATATCAGAAATTTCGGTCACTTTATTTTAGTGTCCTTGTTACACGTTACATATAAATTATGCATAAATACATGCAACTAACCCTAAAACAAACCTAATCCTAACCATATAGTATGTATGTATTCAATTAATATTACTTAACAGTACTTAAATATATACTTTTAAAAAAATGGTCACAATGTTCAAAGTTGGAATGTATAATCAACCATTTATGGGTTATTGGCCATAACATGATTTTTTTTTTTATTATTATGTAGTTACTTTATTATTATATGTATTTATTCTTTTCATTTTTTGAAAATAATTTATTGGTATTGACCAGAATTCAATGTCATCGCATCCTTTATTACATCCTAACAAGATCTTAAAGTTGCTGTTGGATTAATGTTGGTTCACAACAAACACCAACAGGATTGAACAAACTGATTCAACAACACTGTTGGTGTTTGTTGGATCAATGAACATATTTGCCTTTCGGAGCCTTTTTTTGCAATTCGGATCATTTCATCTCAATTAAATGAAATATTCTGATTAGCTGTTTATGCTGCAAAGCATGATGGGACCCTCTTGTAGAGGTGTAACACATTTAATGCATTCTCATTTACTGAGGTCAGTCATCATCAAGTAAATCAGGATAATCTGTGTGCAAATATGACAGAAACGACACTACGATGTGAGTTAAAATGTCAGAACACTAATTACTCAGAGGTTAAGTTTCATTCAGAGTTTCTGGATCTTCTGTTCCACTTCTGAACCTCTTCGTCATTATTATTATTATAACATGACATTCCCACAGCCAGTTTTATTCTCCCACAAGCGCAGATCTTCTTTGATGGAGCATGTGCTGGAATCTTTGATAGGTCATTTATTTTACTACAATAATAACATGTAAATTTCTCCTCCAGACTCTCGTTTGGGTTTGAGGAAAATTCAGTCATTATAAGTCCGGAAACGGACTATACGCCAGTATGCAAATGCTTAATGCACTGCATACTTGTGTTATGAATTGCAGTCTGACATATTTTAGAACAAAAATATGAGCTTGGGTTGAATCTCACAAAAACCTATAAATATATATATACTGTAAAAACAAAGTTGCTGCCTTAAATTTTGAAATACAATCAACTTGGATGTTTAAGTCATTTCAACTTAAATTACATTAAACTGACTTAAGTTTGAGTTGAAAATTGCTTAACTTATTTTGATGAGTTAGAGCAATGTAAAAACATAAGTTGTCATAACTTATTGATCATATAATTTTTTACATTGTACAGTAACAATTGCAGTTTTTAAAGTGTATATACCACCTGGAAAACATCTAAAAACTCATATTTTTTTGCCCGCTTAACTTTCTTAAAAAGCACTTCTTGACTGTTTTCAATATTGCTTATTATATATTTCTTATTAATATTTTCTGCATTGTGCCTGTACTCTAGGCTATATAATGTTTGAAACGTTTTAATTGTATTGCCTCTGCAGGATGAATTGCTTTGTTGTAAATCTGCTAAATTAATACAAGTAAATTATTTAATGTAATAATAATTACTATTATTATTATTAGAAATGTTTTTTTTTTTTTGCATTACAGTCCATAGAATTAAGGAGGGATGTACTTTTTTTGGATAAATCACAATGCAAAAATCATAAACGTAACAGGCTCTTTTTTTATCTTTTGTTTTTGGGGTGAAACATGAGCTGGATGTGTTCTTCACTGTAAACCCTAACGCACAAAATAATTAATTGGTTTGAGTAGGACAAACAAATTAAACTAATTAGTTCAGTCAAATGAACTTTTATGAGTTTTAGCACTTTCTTTTTCTTTCAAGTTCACAGAACTGATATATTTTAGGTAAACTGAACTGTTTCATTGTTTTGAGTTTTATGAAATTATTTCTTTTAATTTAGACGAACTTACGTTTAACTGAAATGGCTGGGATGTCTATTTCCCAGCATGCTTTGCCGACGGCACTCGAAAGGGAGAGTAAATGCTCAAATTAAGTGTAATATAAAGTGTTTTTTGGGGTTTTTTTTGTGCAAGATGTTAAGTGATTAATGTTTTGTTAAGCTAATTTAGAAGAATTTCTGTTAATGTTGGTTTTAGGATAGTAACCATCATGGTGACGAGTGGTGCATGAGCTTGATTTGAGAGCAAATAACACCTTTATATTCCTGCACACATACAGCAAGTGCTACTGCATAACATACTATTGTTAACATGTTAACAAATTAGTATGTTAGCAAACTAGCTTGTTAAAGCTAGCTAAGTTTATACTAATAAAAATGTTCACATTGAGATTACATGGAAGTACTCAAACATTTCAAGTTAAGAACAATTAAAATGTACAAGTACAAAATAAAAAGCCAGTTCTGCCAACTTAAACTTTGAATTTCTTAACTTAAAAAATTTGAGGCACCTGATTGCCTTACATTTTTTGAGTTTTGCCAACTCATTCGGGTTCCCAGTGTTGTTTTGTGAGATTCACCCAGTACAGCCGATTAATGTTTCCTTATAATCCACATACAAATGCGTTTAAATGCCCCGTTTGCCAGTGCAGATCTCTGCCAGCATCAACAGGGTTTGGAAAAGCTCTCACGAGAGACAGGCAGCTCTAATCACGAGTGTTTCTCTGACAGCGCGAGAGCCACTGTTGTGGGAGATAATTAATAAAGCGAGAAGGAGAATCAGCCTCCTCAAGCACTCTCCAGCTTTTAACACTGAAAATGAGTTGGTGGCCTGCCGGAGAGAGGAATCTCTCAGATCTCTCTCGCCGGTCTCAGAGAGCAAACCCCGGGAGACCCTCCACTACTGATCTGTATCAACCATGACGTGTTGACTGAAAGACTATTGATGAAAGGGAAAGACGCCTTTAAAGCAGCCGAGAGCCTCAGAGGTTCCTCATCAAACTCAGGTTGATCATTCGCCGTGAGCTCAGAATCGAGACCATGAGCCTCGTGTTTTATTAGCGCTGAGCCTTTAATCTAAGGAAGACCTGCATGACGAGACATTCTGGGTGTTCAGGGGACCGTTGATGTCTCTCACCTAAAGAACACATCTTCTGCATGTGGAGCTTTACACAGACCAAAAATATGTTCAAATTAGTTTGTAAAAATGGGCTGATGCAACAATTCTTGAACGTTTTGTCACAAGTAGGGCTGTGAAACGATTAATCGCATCTAAAATAATACACACAAATATCCATGTATATATTTAAGAAATACTTGCATGTATATACTGTATATATTTATATAATATATAAATAAATAAAAATTCTTAAATATATACATGCATGTCTGTGTATTTATATATACAAAATAATTATACACAGTACACACACATATATTACGTAAACACAAACTTTTATTTTGGATGCGAATAATCGTGATTAATCGTTTCACAGCCCTAGTCACAAGTTAATTTCATTATGTTCAATACACTTACATAAAAGTTAACATAATCCTTTTATTTTGGGACTACATGAACCATTTTTGTTGACATAACTAACTAGTTCCCAGCATGCTTTGCACGGAACTGCATTAGAAGAGTAAATGTAGAAAGCGTTATTTTACGTGTTGTTCAGTAAAAGGAAAGACACACTTATAGACCGTTTGCTGATCGTCTGATGCATAATGCACACAAAATGGGAAACACTTTAGGAGTTTCAAAGTCATTATCTGATTGGTTGAATTCTACAGGTTTCCGTGAGAAGTGTTTGTCATGTTCGCTTAGAAACAAAGCTGTGGTGATGCCAAACCCCCTTATGGAAAAAGAAAGCCGTCATGTTTACACAGTGTTCTTGAATGAATAATTTATTAGATGGACGCCAGTCTGGACTTTACATTTTCACGCCCTTAAACACGATGCGGAACAAAACAAACTCTGATTGGTTGAATTCTCCAGGATTTCCGGGAGACCTGTGTCACTTTAACCTTTTGAAAATCAGTCCAATCATACTGCTTTTTATTTTATTGTTTAACACCATTAGACTTGTTAAAAAAGGAGTAGGTGTCCAACCGGAAATAACACTGATCATAATAATGGTGATTTTAAACACAACTATTTTTTCAGTTTATGGAGTCAACTTTGCTTGTGTTCTTTCAAATGTTCTGATATTTTGACAGTTTAATATTGGTTCTCATACAAATCAATTCAAAAGTTGTTTTATCTGTTTTATTTGAACTGTTTTCAACATTGATAATAATCAGAACTGTTTCTTGAGCAGCAAATCAGGATATTAGAGTGATTTCTGAAGGATCATGTGACACTGAAGACTGGAGTAATGATGCTGGAAATACAGCTTTGATCACAGGTTGTTGATTCTGTCTTCAGATGTCTTTTGAAACTCAAACCCTGACAAGGCCAGTAAAGACACGTCAAACACCAGACACCAAAAACACAAGGATAGACGGGCGGACATAACAAGACGTCTCCGAGAATCATGTCTAACCTTGTCCAGAAACTCTGATGAGATACTTTGTTTTCCACAGACTGAGTTTCTCTTTTATACCCCAGGATTTCTCATTGTCTATGATAATTTTGCTAATGAGTCAATAGTTGTCATCCAGTAAGAGTACAAAGCTATAAAATGTGAATAGCAGGATTATTTGAGTTCATATTTGATTGCAGATTAACTTTTGATTGCAGATTTCTTCAACTGTAGAGACACATACAGTATGTATTTACACTTGTTTTGGCCACGGAATAAAAAAATAAATTAAAAAAAAAAAAGTAATTATACTATATTTACATAAAAGTACTATATCTCACAATTTTGACTTTCCCCCCAACAATTCCAAGTTTATTGGAATTGACACACATTTCTGACTTTAGTTGTGAGATATAAACAGTAAAACATTTTCACCTGATTCATCTTAAAAACTTAAGTTCAGTTGCTCTCCCAAATTTCAATCATTTCATCATAAATTATATTAAACGGACTTTAAAAATCGACTTGAATCTCGTATATCTTATAAAAATGTTGAAATTGCATAAATATCAAAATGAGCTAATGTAAAAACCTGTTGCCATGATTTATTGGTCATATCATTTTTACAGTTTCACAATTGCGAGTTATAAAAAGATGCAATTACCTTTTTTATTATTCCGTGGTGAAAACAATAAGCTTCCATACATGACATAATTAGGGTCTTTTTAAAAAACTATTTTTGAATTAAGAAAACTTGTGTACAGTGTTTGATTTGTTCAGTTTATTTAAATGTACAAAATTAAAAAAGTTATCTCTACTCTTGGGAAGTAAGTAAAAACCCATGCAAAAAAAATTAATTAACAAAATATAACGAGTTGTAGAAAGACGTCGGAGAAGCAGGAGACTTTGGCATTTGCTCTTCATTTCTAAGAGACACAATAGAGATATTAAAGAGATCATTTGTGCTTTCTCTTTAATGTGGGTGTGAACCTTCGTCGAGTCGGTCGAGTGACTCTGAAACACAAGCCAGAGGCGAAAGAGAGAGAAAGCGCAAAGGCTCATGAGATTGACGAAGATCCTGCAGATTTAAAGGTGGTATCACGGAGGAGCGGCGGTCCTCAGGGGCCGATTTTTAAGGCTTATTAATATCTCATGGCTCTGTCCCACTGACTTCTGCCCTCCTCATTATAATACGCCACCACCCAGCCAATCAGTGTGTGCGGTTGATACCGGAGTGAATGCCGGGGGTCAGGAGGGCGGGTCTGGTGAATATTAATATTTCTAACTGCATAATTCTATAGTGCCCAGAGGTCAGCGACGGGGGAAGGACCCTGCGGCAGGACTGTCTAACCCACTTCAGAGATGAGCATGAGCATGCTGAGAACCACGAGGATAGGGTGCATTTTATGTCCTGTTCCAAACTCTAGTGAGCTCCCTACCTAGACACCATTTTAAGGCGTCATAGATTAAAGTGCCTTCTTTTAGCCAAGCATCACATGTATCCTTCACCAAAAATCCCATGCATTGTACAAGTGAATAAATATAAAAAAATAAATAAAAACAAACGTTTCATGTTTGATTTATGTTGTGTGCTATTGGTTATATTGTAATACTTTAGCTATTTTTATGCTTTTTATACTGCTTTTGATATTTTTATCTCATGTAAAGTGTCACTTGTTAATTGCCTTGAACAACAAAGAGCAAGGCTGATATCACTATATCTGGTGTATATAATGTTATATAAAGTATATATCTTTTATAATGTTCTGTTCCAAACCTAGACAGCATTTTAAGCCATTATATAGTCTATATAATCTACTGATATAAAGTCTGTAGCATTATTAAGTTTCCTTTCTAAAGTACCTTCTTTTATCCAGGCATCACATGTATCTTTCACAAAAATCCCAGAATGCATTGCACAAAGATCAGTAAAAATATTCCCTGAAAAGTGAATACATATACATACATATATATTATTATTATTTTATTTTTTTACTAAAATGTTACTGTTCTATTATATTGCTTTTGTTGTTTGTATATTGCATTTGATATTTTTATCTCCTGTAAAGCGTCTTTGAGTACCTTGAAAAGCGCTCTATGAATAATATTTCATGCAATACTGAAAAATATCAATAAGAAATACTTCACAAGTGAAATTGTACATTTCGGCTGCACTCATTATTCATTAACTTTCACCAAAATCCATTGATTTTGAGCCACTAATATGGCGTCGCTAGTGCAATGCTTTACAACATGCAAAATACTGAGGTCATGTGATCAAAATGATGCATGCTAAAGTTAGTTTTTTTGTTGCCTAATGTATACATGCATGCATCTCAGAGTATACTGTGAAGTTTATATACAGTACACTACTATTATATTCCAGAGAGACTTCTGAAACATCCAGCTCATGATTGTAATTGTGTGTATTTGTTTGTGCACACACACTCATCTCCTCTGCATGTGGTACAGCTTTACCAGGAATGCTAACTTAAGTGTTATAGGGTGGTTTAGATTTAGCAGAAACAAGCTCCATCTGGACGCACACAATCGCAGCTGTAACTCCCTAACAAACCCCCGGGAGCTGACAGCCCTCATGCAACCGTCCCGTACCAGCACACACACGTACGTAACACACACCAGCGACAACAAACGCTGGTCTACAGCACGACTGCAGCTCCTGAGGATCTGGTTCCAGGTCAGTTCAGCCACGGAAGCAGGGAGAAAGACGAGAGCGTGTTTGTTTCGTGTGCTGGTACGGGACAGACATTAATCACACTAAAGGTGGAAAGAAAGTCGTGTGTAGATCCTGCATGAACATGAACACGCTCGCAACAAAAATGCACCAATCCTTACGTGGCGATTTGTTCCGAGATCTGTAAATTCAATTAGAAAGGAGTAAGTTATCATCATCTGTAAGTGGGACGGTTTTTGTGTCCCTAAAACTATATTTCTTATTCTCTCCGTGACTTTATTTTATTTTTTTGCAGCGGCCCGCCAGAGGAATTCTGGACTCCAGGTCTGTCAGTGTCATGGAATAATTACACATAAATATTCATGCCATGTTTCTATGCAAAATAGCATCTGTTTTGAAATAACATACCATCTGTTTTTGGGACTTTTAGGGACAATTGTGATAAAGAGCTCTTGTGATATGCAGGATCCATTTTGATCTGAAGAGACGGATGTTTTGGTTACGCTTTTGGACGTCGAGCCATGTTTCAGTAATAGATGATCCTAATCGCTCCATGAAAAGCTCATCAAACAAGTGGAGATATTCACTGTCGGATGCCTTTCTTATTTTACAGCACTTTCTCTTACAGTCCTGCTCCGCATGAACATGCACACTGTGTATTTATTATAGCAATTACAATAACTGGGTTATACAAACCAGTACAGTATACCAGTACCAGCACTTTCTTGGGTAACTACACATACTGTAAAATAAAGTGTAACCAATAACTTTATAATAAGGTTTCATATATATATATATTAGTTAACAAATGAGACTTTATTGTAAAGCTTTACCATTTATTTTTGATCTGTTGTATTGATCTGGACTATTTCTTCATATTAGACAGACAAGCTCTCATCTATCATCCATCCATCTCTTCACTTCTCCCTCCATCCGTCTATGAAGGAGGGAAAATAAGAGCATGTCCTCCAGTTAAATTTAGAGCAGGTTTTTCACTTCACGAAACGCTGGCAGCTTTTAGCACCCGAGGTGTTGAACACACACATTATAGGTGGGAAAACATTCCCAGCATCCCCTTGGCATGCAGGTCAGCCTAAACGTGAAGATAAAGACACGAGGAGGTCAGAGATCAAGTCAAGACCTTGAGTTGGACGCTGTTGCGCCGTTACACACACAGGCTTCTGCACACTACTGTATACCACCTAACATGGGTATTATTGCTAAATCCAGTATGAAAGGGAAGTTGCACTAGCCTTTTCTACACTATTGTGCCGTATATCCGAGTGAAAAACTTCTGGAACAAGAACAAATGTGGGCGGGGCTTGATTTTGTCTGTGGGGAACTGATTGGATGGTTGTGATTTGCTATTGGTGGATCTCATGTGAGTGACAGGTTGCCCCGCCCACATCATCAGAGAAGAGACAAGATGATGCAAGAGGGAGGGGGAAGTTATTCTGATTCAAGATTACGAGGCACATTAATTTAAAAAATAATGATATGCACCGATAAACCATTTATAATAAATACTGCAATATTCCATAAAAAACAAGAATATAGGCTATAGGCTATATATTAGAAACATGACATTCACTTTTTTGCTCACCAGGCTAGTGGTTTTCCAAAATTACTAGCCACAATTTCGGACGGATCCATGGCAACACCATGGGGAAAAACAGCCATATAGATATTTTTCATATTATCTCATAATTTGCTGTCACTTTAAGACCTGACACACGGATCTGATATACTGTTACACATGTGTTTTCTTCCTCAATTGTTTATGTTCACTTAAAACATAACTGAACTGATCATTTTGACATTATTTTGTGTGTATTTGACTGTTGAAGTGCAATAAGCAGCGAAAAAGAACTGAGAGGCGGCATTATGAGCACGCACTTTGGGTGTGAGAACAAAATCTGCGGGAATGAGTAAAATAATGCTAATAATCGAGATTTTGACAACACTACATTGCAGTGAAACCACCCGCATTGGGCGGATTGGCGAGTGATATTGTCAAGCCCTGATTAAAAATAATTTAAAGAAATAAATTAGTTTTGAACTAAAAAAGCTGTATGTAGAGTGTCAAGAAAATGAGTTAAAGGAGTGGTATAATGCCCTTTTCACAAGATGTAAAATAAGTCTCTGATGTCCCCAGAGTGTGTGTGAAGTTTTAGCTCAAAATACCCCACAGATATTTGTAGATAGCATGTTAAAATTGTCACTTTTTGAGGGTGAGCAAAAACGCTCCGTTTTTTTGTGTCTGTCCCTTTAAATGCAAATAAGCGGCTGCTCCCGGCACAGGGGGCGGAGCTTCAACAGCTTATGTCCTTTTTCATGCACTGAAAATTTCTAAAACTTTTAGCCTTTTATGTTCAAACCGGAGTCAGACAATGATGGAGAGACTCAAGAAGAAGAGACAACATGTAGAAGCAACAGGACATTTCTGAATGGTTAGTTGATGAGTTTATGAAGCTGATGTGTAGTTATCTTCTAGTCATTGATTAGCATATTCTGTCTTGATAATCTGTAAATCGTGTTCAGGGGGCGGGGTTTATGTAAATTCTAGGGTTGGTGATGTCACTAACCCGGGAGGAATGTGGTGTAGTCTCTACCAGCCGTTTGTTGTAGTCCTTATAAAGCGATTTCTTTAAAAGCAAATATCTCCCTTTGCTTTGAACTTTGAGTGTTGTAACTTTGCAGATGTTGTTTATGCTCAAACAGCAACATTACACACTAACTGAAGTTAGAAAAGTGAAATCATAATCAACCACCCCTTTAAACTAAAGGAAAAAACAGCCTTCCCTGTACAACCCCTCTTACCCTGACAAGACAAACAGCCGGAGGACTCCGGGGCCCAAACCCAAAACACAGCGGCCACCTCGCTTTCATCTCAATGCACACGGGTCAACAACGTAACGGCGGTTTGAACATAAATAATGCAGCTTACATCTTCACAAAGCCTGTCCGTTTGGAGCGTCTTCTGTTGTGGTAACAGAGAAAGAGAGAGAGAGCGGCTTTAGATTCAGAGATCTTCCCTCATGTAACAGTTCAAACACTAAAGGCCCCAGAACAAATATAAACGCTGTCTCTTTCATTCAACGAGCATGTTTGACTGCATGAAACACTTTTGCTTTCTAATAACTATACATCAAGACAAGTAGTTAAACCATTTAGACTTAAACCAACACTTATAAAAAATATTTGTTTCCTCAAAGTTAGTGAGAGTGACTTCTGAGATTTAATTTCTGTATTAAATTAATGCAAGACACTACAAGCAAATTAATAGTTTTTTCATGCAAGATTTTGGTGTATTTTGCAGATATACTCACGGCGAAGTTCTTTTTCGTTCTTTGCTTAGAAGTAAAAAGAAGTTGAAAATAACTTTGCAGTGATATACTGTTAACAAACATCCCGACGCCGTCCACTGCTGACTTTAGATGAATATGTAAATAAGTGCTGATCTTTCCTCTCAATAACGGAATAAACACACAGAAATCAGTTCAGAAAGCATCTGATCATAGTGATGTGTGTGTTTACAGCAGATCTGAGATTCACCGGCATCATGTCGACGGATGAGCTCATTAAAATTACACTGTTATGATAGTTTGAATATAAAGCATATTTGAGACTATAGACTATATAGATCTGGCAATGTGAGACTACAGTTTGAATAAATCCATGACACACATTAACATTACAGTACAGAACGGCTCTTTCAGAATATTATCCTGAACATTGTATAAGCATTCGTTCGTTTCATGTGTCATTAAGAGGCTCTCGGGAATAAACGTCTCATGCTTTTGATTTTCCCGGCAAAAACGACTCAAGTCCTTCACATAAACATCAATCTACAGGCTTTCATAGACAACCTGGGGAGTCGGGGAAGGTCTCGTTATATAAGATGTTCACACATCGGCAATAAAAAAGAAATGAATACATGAAAATTCTTACATATATTCTTTAAACCGTGAGTCAGAAATCTCCACTTCAGCAGCTTTACACACACCAAACCTTACAGTTTTATACCTATCTATATATCCTTCGCCAGATTTATACATTTTATTCCTAAAAACATGATGAAAGTGTTGACATATTATCTGATTAATAATGGAAATGTAGGCCTAAGCAATTTTTTTAGTGCATATTTAATTTAATAATGCATCATTTGCATATTTAAACACTTAAGAAAACTTGTAATACAAAATAAACCATTGTCTGTACTGTATTCAACTAGGAAAGTATGTGATATCTATTAGTTAAAAATGTTACATTATTCACCTGTACTGTCTTGCCTTCACAGTTCATGCAAATATGCAAATTCTTGTCATGATTTACTCACCTTTGTGTCGTTCCAATCTGTATGATTTTCTTGGAAAACAAAAGATGCATGTTAGGATTTGCTGATTGTTTTATTTAATATTAATTCTGAATCGAAACTAATTTTGCATCCAGCCTGCACAGCTTTAGACTACATTAACTAACTAGTTGGATGTATGAAACACACCGAACTCTGATTATTGCCACGACAATGACCTTATATCTCGCCCAGCGGACGCCATCTAATCTGGGCCTGTGGAAAATCGAGCCGGACGCCATCAGGCCTGATTTATGCAAACCAGCTTCCCGGCCTGTCACGGGCTAATCATCAGCAAGGATGATAGATGATGTT
This sequence comes from Squalius cephalus, assembly GCF_949319135.1. Classification (NCBI taxonomy): domain Eukaryota; kingdom Metazoa; phylum Chordata; class Actinopteri; order Cypriniformes; family Leuciscidae; genus Squalius; species Squalius cephalus. The sequence goes on along the minus strand of NC_137143.1, from coordinate 31,323,678 downwards.
TATTTTAGCATGATGGAACGCAACCCCCTGGCTGATGATAATTACAATAAAACGGACAGATCATGCCGGTCGAGTTATTAAATTATCAAACTATAATTTGCATTAATGTCTGCGTTTTGGGGGCTTCCTGACAGGCGATTGCAGGCTGGATGCTGGAGAACGCGTTCCACCTTCACAGCTGCTGCCCTTGACCTCGAACGCCTTTTCCTCGTTTTCCTCTGGCGGATCCCAGACAGATAAACTGAAGATATCTGACTGAAGTGAAGTGCTCGATCTGCGGGATCCACGAGCGCCATCGCCTCAACATGCATATTGCGCACAATTGATAAGTCATGTCCAGTTTAAGTTATGAAAACGCTATTTCTGAATGATACATGAACATCCAGGTTTTTTTTTCCGGGTTATGCGAACGTTACGGGAACATTCCATTTTGCAAACATCATGGGAACGTTACTTTTGAATATTCTCTCAACATTCTAAAACAAGTAACATTTAAAAAAATGTTTGACGAACAGAAATTCTGAGAACGTTTCCTGTTTGTAATCTGGATTACGTAATCAGATTCCAAAAAGTGTAACACTTGTAATTAGATTATATTATGTTTTAAAATATTCATAATCAGAGTAGGTAGGCTACACTTACTTTTTATTGATTACATGATTACTTAATATTCACACAGTGGCAGTAAATTATTCATAATTCACTGATTCTTTCCAATTCTTTCTTATCCTTTTAAGATTTAAGACTTTTTAAACAAGCCTATTGTTTGTATAGGCTATGTTTAGAAAGTTTTCCAGTTTTGTGGCTGTAATTGCATGGAAAATTGAGCAGCCACACACTGCATAAACAAATAAAACATTGCATATTTTTAGTAAGTGTTTTAGTGATTGTCTATATTTGAAAATAATTTTTAAGTGCTTTTCATCAATTTATGAACCCTTCTAACCCCAGTTTGAAAAAGCCTGATGTAGCCTAATGTGAAGTTTAATACACTTCATGTTGTTGATAACAAAAAGTGGAATAATTTTCCTTCTTTTCTGCATTTTTGCATTTCCAATCAATATGCTACACGACTGTCCTATTCAAATCAGTGTGCTAAACGAGTTCGGTCAAAAGTAATCAGATTACAGTGTGTAATGTAATAGATTACGTTACTAACTACAATATTCCTCATGTTTGTATTCAGTAATGTTCAGTTTGTGAGTGATCCACCCAGCGCTGCTCATGCAAGAAGAGCGGAAACTGAAATCTAAACAAGAGAAAAGCAATGACAGGAGCAGCGTTCACTCCTCAGAGCGAGATGAAAGAGAGAGCATTGAGAAAACACAGAACACACAGAGGATTTGAAGAGACATTCCAGATCAGTGATGTTCAGATCTACACTCAAACAAACCTGCTTAGAATCATTACGAGATCTCACAGTCCAGAAGAAATCAACATCCCTCTGTTTATGCTCTTCATTCACGCTCCTGATCTCATCATCGAGACACGTTCACCATATCAACTCCTTTATGATTAACATACGCCACAGTATGGATGTTGTGAAATAGTTTGGGAAGATCTTTTGGGCCTGTAAAGCCTCAGATTTTTTTTATTGTTATGTTTATTGAACCTTTCATTGAATATTATTTTTTTGGGGGGGAAAAAAGGTTTTTTTATTAAGTATCACATTTTATCATATTTCATACATCAGGCTTTTATGCCTCATATAGTCTGAAATAGTTAGAATATGGAGGAAAAAATATTCAGAGGCCCAAAACTGAGCAAAAATATGCAATTTGGTGCAGATGATGATATTTATGGCCAGAAATTAGGATTAAATTCTGATGCTTGTGATGTAAATCAATGAGATCTTTATAACAGTATAACAGATATTGACAAAAAAATACAAATAAATATCAGTCATCACTCTATATCTGCCAATCATATGTTTTAGTAAGATGATATTTAAATGCTGCTGTTTTATGATCAGAAATGCTCTGTAGTTTAAAAAAAATATGTAATGCAATATTGAGAGATTAATAAATAAACCTTCCTTAAAGCCTGACGATGATCATATGTGATACTCACATTTGAACATGATTTTCCTAAAAAAAAATATGTATGGATAATCAAGCAAACCTAAGGGTTCATCTTGAAATATTACTAACATCAAAGTTATTCTCTGTATATATTGTGTGTGACAGGTTTATCAGCAAAGCTTTGATCATGTTGATCATTTAGAGGCCTTAGAAATGTGTGTATCAAATATGATACAGTAGGATTTATAGGGTTAAACTCATATTTACCTCAGTTTTAGGTTCTTGTCTTTTGCTTCAGAAAGAATGCACAGAAAACGAGACAGATAAAGTAGTATGCGGTCTGCACTTCTGGCTCTATTTGGGGTGCACTAATCCTAATATTGATTACTACGACACCAGTAAAAGTTTGGACACACTTGAATTTGTGCTTCTAAAAAAAACATTTTGATCAAAAGACTTAAAGGGGTGGTTGATTATGATTTGACTTTTCTAACTTTAGTTAGTGTGTAATGTTGCTGTTTGAGCATAAACAACATCTGCAAAGTTACAACACTCAAAGTTCAAAGCAAAGGGAGATATTTGCTTTTACAGAAATCGCTTTTTAAGGACTACAACAAACGGCTGGTAGAGACTACACCACATTCCTCCCGGGTTAGTGACATCACCAACCCTAGAATTTACATAAACCCCGCCCCCTGAACACGATTAATAGATTATCAAGACAGAATATGCTAATCAATAACTACACATCAGCTACATAAATTCATCAACTAACCATTCAGAAATGTCCTGTTGCTTCTACATGTTGTCACTTCTTCTTGAGTCTCTCCATCATTGTCTGACTCCGGTTTGAACATAAAAGGCTAAAAGTTTTTGAAATTTTCAGTGCATGTGTGTGTGAGGTAAAATGACACAAGCTGTTGAAGCTCCGCCCTCTGTGCCGGGAGCAGCAGCTCATTTGCATTTAAAGGGACAGACACAAAAACTGTGTGTTTTTGCTCCCCCTCAAAAAGTGACAATTTTAACATGCGATATAAAAATATCTGTGGGGTATTTTGAGCTAAAACTTCACACACACACTCTGGGGACATCAGAGACTTATTTTACATCTTGTGAAAAGGGCATTATACCACCCCTTTAATTTCTTTACAAAACTTTTCTTTAATGCATGACAAAAAATCAGCACAAATATCAGATTTAGTTTGTTTGTTTATGCAGATGTGCCCAAACTTTAGACTAGAGATGTACAGTAGCCCAAGTAGTGTGGATAGATTGAGACGCAGCCGCTGTTACAGATAACTCACCAGCATCACATCAACTGTGTGTGAAGTTCAGATCCAGAACTGAGTTTACTGTTCAGCCAAGGACTCGCGCTGAAACATTTGCCTCAGTTGTCCTTTTTAACGAAGTGTTTGAAGGGTCTCGCCGGGGAAAGAGAAGCCCTGGTGAGACGCCAGCTGGACGAGAATGAGGAACGGGTCGAGAAAAAAAAGAGGGAAGGGAAAAAAGAGAGAAGAGGCTAATGGGGCTGCTCCTCTTTAAAGTGTGATCTACCAGAGGAATTCATGAATGTGAGATCTTCTGCTCTTCTGATGGAAACCTCCGCAAAGACTCCAAACGGCCAAACTCTTTATTGGCCAAATCAAGTCCAATTTATTTATATAGAGCTTTACATAACACACATTGTTTCAAAGCAGCTTTACAGAAAATGATGATGTTAATGTTTGCAGTATCTTAATATCTTCATGCCTTATTTAGCAGATTCCCAGAGAACAGTGAATGTTCTGGCAATGTTCCCTCAAAGTTATGCATGAACAAGCGTTATTCCAGTGACATTAATGGAACGTTTGTTCAAATCTGGTTCTCAAAAGGTTAGCACAGAAATGTTATTTATATAACTTTTTAATTGGAAATTCGTTTAACGTTTTTTAAATGTTACTGTTACGTTCAGAGAACATTCAAAAGTAACGTTCCTCTAATGTTTGCAAAATGATAAAAAAAAATTATGTTTAGTCAACGTTCATCTAATCAAAAACAAATGTTTTTAAATCAACTTTGAAACACTCAGAAATAACATTTTCATAACTTACTGGGAACTTAAGCAAAATGTTATTATTATAGTATATTTTTGTTAGATGGGCTATTAATAATGTAGTATAATCATTTTTGTTAGATGGGCAATCATCTTGTGATGATATACTGTAAACATATATATATATATATTCACACACACACTGTATATATACACATTTGTGTATGTGTGTGTGTATGTGTTATGTATATACTCATATCTCAAAATTTATATAAAGAGCTGGGTGATGATAAAGTGACATTTTGTGATGAAATAAAGAAAACATTGATTATAAACACATTGATTATGTTCAAATCAAACAGAAACTGTTCTTTTGATTCACAAGGGAATTTAAATGCATTAATTTTAAAATTAAAAACAAGACAGAAACATACTAATAGTACATTCACAATTATTACAAACTATATGAATAGCGATAAAACCATCCAAACATACACTTATATTTAAAACCATTAACTTTCCCCAAAGCTGATCGATTGAGCAATATGAAATGTGTTTTGCAATACACGACTGCATTGAATGAGTTAATGCATGCTAATCTGAGCATTTCTGTGTTTTCATACTACAAAAACAGATCATTTACGGTGAGGTATGAAAGGGAGCACAACATGCCCCCCGCTGATACCGTACAGGCTTTGACCATTAAACTGTGTTTATGGATCACAAAACAAACAATAACAAACAAAAGAAATCGTAGTAATTAGCAAAGGTGGCAATTTCAAACAGATGTGGGTTCTGGCCGCGGCCCAGTCGCCGTTAAACACAGAGACCGATTGACGCGAGCGCTCCAAAACCAGCTCTCGGCCAATCAGGGCGGAGCGTGTGTCCCTGGCGGCCCCGGGGTCAAAGGTCATCCGTGCTAAAGCAGATCAGAGGGGCCGAGGGCCTGGAGCCCGGACACCGTCATAAATCCAGCGGCTCAGAGGAAGACATCCTTTACCCGCAGTTAAACCACAACAATCACTCTTTCACACACCGAGAGAACACATGCAACTATATTCAATCTCCTGCATTATATTTAGATGTTACTTTATACATATAAACATGAAGTTGTAAATGCATTTGGATTAAGTTTAAATTAATGCAGCTCTGCCATTTATTATGTTTAGATATATACTACTGTTCAAAAGTTTGGAGTCAGTATGCATTTTTAAAAACTTTTATTTAGCAAGGACTCATTAAATTAATCAAAAGTGTCAGTAAAGACATTTATATTTCTTCATATGTTTCTTTATATATCTTATATGTTACAAAACATTCCTATTCATCAAAGAATCCTGGGGAGAAAAATGCATCACCGTTTCCACAAAAATATAAAAATGTTTTCAACATTGATAATAATCATAAATGTTTCTTGAGCATCAAATCATCATATTAGAGTGATTTATGAAGGATCATGTGACACTGAAGACTGGAGTAATGATGCTGAACATTCAGCTTTGATCACTGGAATAAATGACACTTTACTATATATTCACATAGAAAACTGTTATTTTAAACTAAAAATATTTCTGTATTTTTGATCAGATAAATCAATGCAGCATTGGTGAGCATGAGATACTTTATTAAAAAACATTTCAAAATCTCACTGGCCACATATTTTGGAACGGTAGTATAAATGCAGCTTTTAAAGATTATTAAAGAAAAGTGTTTTTAATCCCCAAGGGAGTCTGTAATAAGCTGCAGTGACCCAGTTTACTACGGTAGACCTACTTACTGTGGGACGATATCAGGAATGCAACAAGTCATAAACACATCGAGTGAATTATCAGCATTACACGCCCCCTAGTGGAGGACGAAGCCTAATGTGGAGCAAATATACATTATTTATTATATTTATTTTTTGTGATTTAATAGCTAACTTGAAGTAACTTGACAGTGATTGATGACACACACACACACACACACACACACACACACACTGCTTCGTTTCCTCTGTATGTGGTTTGTTAAACACAACTGCATTCAGAGGTAAAATGCATTCTTAGTAACTGACATTTAATATCAGTTAAAAAATATTCTGTGTTTTTATGAGATGACAGTGTCAGTCAGTAAATGAACAGATGTATAAACAGAGGTGTATTTCAGGAGCTATTTAAATGATCCAGACGTGCAGTAAAACAGCAGAACCATAAATGTGTCTGCGTGAATGTGTGTGAGCAGAGGAAAATCAAGGTCAACACAGGTTACACTTCAAACACGACAAGAGGGTCGCGTTTAAGACCGGAAGTGGAGAACAAACAGCTCGACACTTTCACTGGAAACACACAATAAGTCCATGAATTAAGAAAGCAAACAGTCATTCAGAGTTCATGTTGACTCTTCATCTCCATTCACACACTCGCTTTGTGCAAAAAGTATGTATTAAAACTGTACACTAGTATTGGGACACACACCACATCAGAAATGATTTGATTTTACTGATTGTCTCTTCAGTTTTAATGATCAGCTCTGAGTTAATGTTGCATTTAGATCCACTTATTCTCATCAGCACAAATTTAGCACAAAATGGCATTCTACGCGTACTATTTCTGCCATATATGCTATTCCAAATTCAGATTGTTCGAAGCATGACCTTTGACCTCTGACTTCTGACCCTGTCAGAGATTCCTTAGCTGAAATTTACAAGCCTAATTCATAAATCTGCAAGAGAAAAACTCATGCATTTCTACCTTTGAATCTTTGTAGGTCAAAAAGTGCTTGCAACACCAAGGTCATGGGTTCGATTCTCAGGGAATGCACAGAATGATCAAATCCACATCGATTTGCATGAAAGAATTTATGTAAATGAACAATTTTAATAGTTGTTAAAACGCTCGATGCACGATTCACACCACAACCGGTCTCATTATGTGTCAAAGGCACATCTGCGAGAGTCTCGTTGTCGGTTCGCTCGTGTTGAAGTAATGACATTGAGTCCAGCGCTGCTGCAATGCGACCGCATTAAATTTCATAGTCTGCTCAATTACATCTTCATAATCAGAATGGATGACAGAACGGCCTCGGACTCCCCGAACACGAGACATCTAATGTCAATCTGACAGGCCTCACATGGGCCGAGGGAGCCGCGGCGCGCATACATATTAATCAGTGTTAAACGCGGGCCAGTATGAAGAGGTGGGTCTCCGAGACCTCCAGGTCTGCATCTCATCCACACTGCAGTCCGCTCTTCCCTGCATGCACCGGGGCCGAGGACTCCCACGAGCCCGCGCTCGCTCCCTGCCATCTGCCGTGATTTATAGAAATCGCCCGATGATTTATGGTCCAGTCATCGCACAATGAAGTCGTCCTCTTTCATTCGCTCGACCTCCCCGACCCAGCCGCCACTCCCAGCCAGGTTTGGGAAATATGCTCTAATCATACACTAAAAAGATGTTTAAACAGTGAGGTCTGGCGGAGGGAATTGAGCCCTTTAATAGAATTAATTTTCTCCGGCTGGGTGAATGTTGATGAGGAAAAAGCGGATATGAGACGAGGCCACCGCGGAGAGAAGCGACCGCCGCTCGGATTTATACGTTCGCCTCGAAATAAACAATTACAGGTGTACGGGGAATCTCATCCACCGATTTAGGACACAACCTGGACATTTTAAATCTCAGATGAGCATTAAAGGATCATTTACTCTCCCTACTCACGTTGTTTAAACCTGTATTGTCACGCAGAAGAAAAAGTGCAAGGTCTTCATGATGCTTTGATGATTAACAGACTCAAAATGACCCCCATATACTGTAGATCTCAAATGTGTAGACAAGAAAACCAATGCATTGACGTCAAACCTGGTGCAGTTCATCTAAAGAAGCATTTTATGACCGAGTACAAGCATGCGTGAGGTTTGAGCTTTAGTGGAGGGGAAGTGGATTTTTATTGAGTACTTTGGGACATATGTGACCCTGGACCACAAAACCAGTCACATGGGTCAATTTGTGTAAATTGAGATGTATACATCATCTGAAAGCTGAATAAATAAGCTTTCCATTGATGTATGGTTTGTTAGGATAGGACAATATTTGGTCGAGATACAACTATTGTAAATCTGGAATCTGAAGATGCAAAAAAATCGAAACATTGAGAAAATCTCCTTTAAAGTTGTGCATTTATGTTCACGATTGTGCAACATTCACTCACAGAAATACATGTTTTATATATTTACGGTAGGAAATTTACTAAATATCTTCATGGAACATGATCTTTACTTAATATCCTCATTATTTTTGGCATAAAAGAAAAATGGATAATTTTGACCCATACACTGTATTGTTGGCTATTGCCGCAGATATAGCCGTGCGACTCGAGACTGGTGACGTGATCCAGGGTCACATATGGTGCTTTATATCCCAGATTCTGCCTAATGTGTTGTGCATTATTGACCTTGGTTCCTGTCATGATGTCCACACTGGAAAAACTGAAACCTGGACAATGCCAGAGAGAGAAAAAGTCACACCAGAAGTTCATTCAACTACGAGAAAGGACAATTTCAACTTGATCTGATTTTTGTACGTGAGAATTTAAAGTGATTTAACTAAAGCTTCATAATTCTGCTTCATAAATGCCTACTGTGAGTTTTTACAAACTGAGGGACGAGAATAATTTCCTCTTAAAAACCTCGAGCAAATCAACACCTCTCGACTTCTATAATCTGATGTATTTCTAAAAGAAACTGGATTTTAATGATAAATAAAAATGTAGGAGGGATTGGGCTTTATCCACGAGGAATTGAGATGGTGAAGGTGGCTGAAAAGAAAAAAGCATCTTAAAATATCTTAAAAGTCACATGCACTGATAAATCAACACAATCTCAGTGCAATTAAAAACTGGCTAATTATGACGTTGCTTGGGATGGATCTTGGTGCTTCATTTTTTCTAAACATCGTACATTTTCCTGTGAGATTGGGTTGGATGAATCGGTCATAATAAGACCAGGATTCTAAAGGTAAATTCAGAATTTCTGAAGCACTTTTTAGTGTCAGCAATCAGTAAAACAGAAACTGTGCCGCGGGGATCCATAAATGAGTCCTTTTGATATTCCACTAATGATTAATCACACTGAACGAAGTCTACAGTAAATCAATTTCTCCGTGTTAACGGATCTGTCAGCGCAGATGCTGGAGAATACAATCACAGATCATCACACAGCGTCCTGCTATTTTCAGCTCCGCTGCGTCTCTCATCTCTGATGACGGTGACGGTCTTCTGGACAGTGATGGCGTGTCAGGACACATGTACCTCTCCAGACATCAATAATTATGATCGTGTCATTCATGATTCAGGCAGCGTTCTGTCATTTCATGATGATCTCAGAGGACGAATGGACAGTTTGACCAAACTAAGTGACTCTGCAGCAAGAGCACATGAGCTGCTTTCAGATCAACAATATGAAAGCATATGAACACAAATAACATCATAACCAGAGCTAAAGCATGTTCGCTTGACGTGCGAGAACCAATGAGGTTCATTCTCGTGTTACGCAGCACGTTTGAGCTTCAACAAGAAGAGAACATAAGCTCTTTATGAACTTTTTGAAGTGTAAAAGTGGTAGTTGTGTAGCTGTCTATGGAGGGACAGAAGTCGCTCAGACTTCATCAAAATGTGTGACAACAACGCAGAGTACAACTACTGCTTGAAATATTTAAAGTTGCATATGCTGTTACATACTTAAGAAATAGTATGCAGTATACAGGGTTCCACGTTCATGTAAAACATGAAATATTAAGGGATTTGAAAGTTTAAAAGTCATCGAAATTAATGCAATTTTAAATAGAAATGTTATAGTGAGTAAAAAAAAAATCTGATGTTTATTCAAAACATTACTGGAGTATGTTTTACAAGAAAATACTATTTCAGTATTTCTACTTCAAAATTTCCCATTTAATCCTTTTACTTGCCATTTCATTGTAATTATATGTGAAATTAAGCAGCAATTGCAAGTGAAAATTATTTTAAAGTAAATATTTTCAGTGTAGTTACATACAGTTCTCTCTCTATAAATCCCTATAAAAAGGGCTAAAAAAAAAAAGAAAAGCCATGAACCTTTAGTATGTACTGCAGTATGCTAGTCTTTCATTCCAGAATCCCTCAAGAGCTTCAGCTTTGTTTTATCGCCTCCTGCTGGTGGGATACAGAAACAGGATTACCTCCATAAGTCATACATTGTACCAAAAGCCAATTATTGATTTCATATCTCCTCTTATAGAACAGGAACTCCATTTAAAGTGCATGGCAAGATAGAAAAAAAGCAGCAGGATAACCAAAGGACAGGTAACGACTACAAAGACTGAAACTTGTGAAGGTCTGGAGTGAAAGTCCAGCGAGTCTTCAGACATCAGAGTGACAGATGAAAGAGCATCTCATTACTGACACTCGTGACCATCAGCCGGACAGACGGAGAATCAGAGAGAAAGACATTCGGGAACGTCTTGCTTCGTGTGTTTTACTGTATCTGCAGAAGGACAAGTTTCGAGATTTAACTTCAATTATAAAAATTAGGTGTTGAGTCTCAAAGCCTTTCAAGAACATGCTCAGGTCATATTCCACCCCAAAATCAACATTTAATTCAGCATAAAGAAATTAGTTCTGTTTTAGGACCAGAGTTTTGGCACATTTAAGATCAAATTTTGTGAAATTCAAATGCAAAACATTCCAGGATATTGATAATTTATCACATTTAAGATCAAATTCTCCAATTCAAATTCATTGCATTCAAATTTGCAAAATGCAAAAGCCAAACACACTGATAATTTAAAATGTAAATATATTTGTAATGATGATTTTAGAAAAAAATGAATGGTCTAAAACAGGCTTATATGGTTTCAAAATATTTATTTTGCTTTTGTGGTAAATTATGATTTGGACATGCTCTTAAAAGTCAGCTTTTAAAATGTAAACATCAGATCAAATTGAAAAAATTACATTATTACTTAAATCCTTACAAAAAGTAATAGTAAAACTCATAAATCAAGTAAACTCGGTCTGTTCTGTCATGAATGAATGAATCTGCTCTGACCAAACATCTGTCAATCAAAAACACAATCCCTGACCTACGTGATTAAAAGAGAAAAACTTGTCGACGGATCCGAAACGAGAAAACACAGACGCTCAGCATTAAACCTGCAGCGATTGATCTGAAAATCACGATTAATAACCTCAATATCAACACCTGGATAAATATTTAAAGATCAAAATCAGCAAGTATTAATGTCACAATAATCCCACGTGATTCCAGGCGACTAAAATAAAACTCACTCGGACACACAAGTGGAAAACTCAGGTTTCGTTTATCTAGAGCAAATAGTTTACAGATAGCAAATTCTACACAGGTGAAAGTTAACAAAAACAGTTCATATATATATACAGCTGCCATAAAGCACAACGTGTGAAATAAATACAGACATGATATTAAACATGAGCATCTAAACTGAAGGCATGCGCAGCATGTGAAGCTCTATGTCTGAGTCTACTGGCATTAGCAAAGCGTTTATGCAAAACTCCCTTCAGTAAATGAGCTTTCAAGAAGCAGGAACATCAGAGTTGGTGATTTACTCGAAACAACACTGAGTTGCTTATCGTACTGAATTAAAGATTCTAGCAGGTCCGTTTGTAGTTCACTATAACGTATTTACAATCTGAACATTTGATTCTCTTACCAGCATTAATGAAGTGAACAGTAGTGATGTCTGGGACACAGTTCGTGTGTATTGATTGCCAAAGTCCAGAAATCTTCGAACTCAGGGTGCGCTTACACGACAACGATGCACTAAAAATGGAAATGTTTTTCCAAATGATATCGTCTTAAAAAAACGTGAACTTTGATTCTTTCAATTTTCAGGCCCCCAAAATGCCATTGTCGTGTAAATGAACGGCCAAAATGCATAAAACGTTTTTCGTTTTTAGTTGAAAACTGTGTCATGTAAACATGTTTAAAATTTAAATGTTAAAACTTGCGTTTGGACGTTTATTTATACGATAATGGCGTTTTGGGGGTCCTGAAAACGCAAACTTTTGAAAACAGGTTTCAAAGTGCAAGGTTTTGAAAACGATAGAGTTATTGTCTGTGCATATCTACATATGAGTCTATAGGGGCGCAGTTTCTTTGCAAAGTGACAGCGCCATCTACTGGCCAAACAGCAGAATACAGCGATTTTAGTGGCTGAATTGTTTTGACAACGTCATCTGTGCACGAAAAACGCAAAGACTTTTCCGTTTTTAGTACATCGTTGTTGTGTAAACGTACCCTAAATCATATTATCTTCAATTTCTATTTTTATATACTAAATGAATAAATTGAAACAAATACTAGAAGGATTACAGATGATTCACTCCACAAAATCACCAGTTTCTTGAGTGGAATGTTCTTTGGGATTTCTAACAAGAGCGGATAATATTATGTGACTTTCTTTTCATGGTAAGGCGCTTAAATTCAAACCAAAGAAAGAAGGAAAAACGAATGAAATCTAAAGTTAAACGTTCAGCAAAAGCACAGAGTGATTCATTTAAGCACCAAGATTTAAAACCGTTTACAAAAAGACTAGCAGAGCACTTTAAACGGCCGAACAGGCACAAACCGTCCTAAACCAGAAAACTGCAAATCGACTACTAGTAAAAATCCAATTTGGATCATTTTTTTCGTTAAAATTATTGCTCTAAAACTTCAGATACGCTTATACATTGTTTGATATCACAGCATGTCAATAATCCTGCAACTCATTTAGTGTTTTTAAGTGGAAACTTTCGTTTTAAGCAGCTAAACCTGATCCAGTTTGGTTTTGGATCATCTGTTTGATTTCTAAATGAACACTGAGGGAGATTCTAATACTTTCTGGTAATTGTTCCCATCTGAGATTATCAAATTGTATGTTTTGATATCAGTGTGGTCCTTAAATCACAAAAGGAGAACTTTAGTTAAAGGAACACGCCGACTTTTTGGGAATTTAGCTTATTCACCGTATCCCCCAGAGTTAGATAAGTCCACACATACCCTTCTCATCTCCTTGCGTGCCGTAACTCTGTCTGACGCACCCACCGCTAGCCTAGCTTAGCACAAAGACTGGAGGTAAACGGCTCCAGCTAGCATACTGCTCCCAATAAGAGACAAAATAACGCCAACATTTTCCTATTTACATGTTGTGATTTGTATAGTCACAGTGTGTACGAATAACAAGGTCACATGAGACACAGCCATCTTCTAACAGTATACACACTGGGAACTATATTCTCAGAAGGCGAAGCACTGCTACTTCGGCGGAGTGATTTACTCCAACTCTGAGCGAACTCTCTGCTCCTCACCACGGGGTTCTCAGGCGCTGCGAGCAAATCACTCCGCCGAAGTAGCAGTGCTTCGCCTTCTGAGCATATAGTTCCCAGTATGTGTACGGTTAGGAGATGGCTGTGTGTCATGTGACCTTGTTATTCGTACACGCTGTGACTATACAAATCACAACATGTAAATAGGAAAATGTTGGCGTTATTGTGTCACTTATTGGGAGCAGTATGCTAGCTGGAGCCATTTACCTCCAGTCTTTGTGCTAAGCTAGGCTAGCGGTGTGTGCGTCAGACAGAGTTACGGCACGCACGGAGATGAGAAGGGTATGTGTGGACTTATCTAACTCTGGGGGATACGGTGAATAAGCTGAAGTCCCAAAAAGTCGGCGTGTTCCTTTAAAGGAGAACTCCCTGTTAGTGTTAAAATAATCATGGTCCTCCTAAAATATCTTAATGCTAACAGTTTATTTTAGATCACTGGGATGTGCAACGCTGGAATGAGAGATTTCAAACTAAATTTGCTCTTTTACAATCAGACTTTGAGCAAAACCTCTTCACCTGTTGGCCAGACATGAAACAAATACTGTACAAATACAATCTCTGTTCTTGCATATTTTCAGATGCCCCCAAAAAAATGACACTCATCACTAAAAAAAAGCGTTCTAGGGAACAGCAGCAGAGTTAAAGACGTGAAACTACAACGGACGCCCTGACGAGGAGGTTTGAAACACGACTCCTGATTGGCCGATTGGACAGAACTTTTAGTGTGCTTTGAATATGAGGAAGTTAAACGCCACTGCAAAAATGTAACGGTAAAAGGTAACAAAGCATTAGAGAATAACAGCCCTCACAACAGTTCTCTCACACACACACACACTCACACACACTCACTATGTTGGTAGCAGATGTTCGTTCAAGCACGAACGCAACCAATCACAAACCCCAACAGGCTGCGGTTAAAGTCGTGTAAGTGGCTGCACCTGTTAAATGAATCATGTGCCCTTTAATAAAGCAAATGTGCACCTAAACCAGATCTACTCGCACGGCGGACCAAATGTGCAAAGTCTTTCGAGAGAGTTTGAGGACGGGCCTGTAAGAAAGAGCTGGAAACGACGTTCAGCTGTGGGACGAGACGTCTGAGGAACTGCTGCTGTTGCTGTTGGTGGTTTGAGCTCGTTTGATGTACAGATTCAGTAACTTCATCTGTAGAGACAAAACAAGACCTCAGACACACGGACACAGTGTGCTGCCTATCTAGACAGTGTTATAAGGGATCACAGGTGCTGAAAACTGTTAAACGCAGGAGCATTAGAGGGTTATTATCGTTAATTAAAACTAAAACCATTAAAAACATAGCCTGGTGACATAGCCTTCACCATACCTAGAGAATGGCATGGTTTTATTTCAGTTAGCCTAATAGCTGGTTTGATTTGCATTGAGAGATGATCTTATGGAAAGTACCCCATGCCAATTTCTAGGTATGGTGAAGGCTATGTGATGATGTGGGGCTATTTTAATTCCAAAGGCCAAGGGAACTTTATCAGGATGCATAGTATCCTGGATCCATGAAGTAACTGGCCTTTAAAAATAAAAATCTGCCTGCCTCTATGGGAATTTAACATAGGGGTGTCCAAACTTATGCACCCTGTATTTTAAGGAAGAACATTTATTTATTTACGATACATTATTCATTCACAAAGAAAATTGGTGTCCTTAAAGGTTGGATTTTTCCTAATTTTTTAAATTAAGGCATTAAGTTCAATTTCCAAAAGATGATTTTTTATTCCTCTTTTTAGTCAACTTTAACATGAGTGTCTAAACTTATGCATAGCACTGTATGAATATATTGATGACCTCTGACCTTGCTGCCGGTCAGCTGCTGTAGATGAGGCTTCAGATCTTCACCGATGATCGAGTAAATGGCCACCAAACAAAACACACTGGCCTTGCGTACACTGCTCTCTGTGTTATCATAACCCTGAAACACACACACACACACACACACGTTCATCTCGCTGTCTGTCTCTGCATCAGTGTGTGTGTGTGTGTGTGTGTGTGTTTATACCTGTAACAGTCCTGGGATAATGTCATGCAGAAGCTGAACCAGGGAATCCTGGGGAATCCGCTCGATTACTTTGGTCTGCATCTTAATGGCGGCGAGGTTGATGGGATAGTCGGCCGTCTGGATGATGGGACACAGAACTTTGATGCACTGCTCGGGGTGGATTGATCCGGCCAGCGTGGAGGCCGTTTCTTCTGCGGCCCGAACGACCTGTGGAGAACATTAAAACATTAAACACACGACCTTCAGGCGACCTCCTCCTCTGATGATGTCAGAGCTGCGCTTCTGAACCATTCTGACCTCAAGCCTCTCACTGTCCATATATCAAGTTCATGTAGGCTAAGATGTGTCCTCTGGTAAATCTGCTGTAATGACACGTTTTTATCATCAAAGTTTTGATAATCATCTACATATCAGGGTTAATATAGTTACATAAGACCATAAAGATTTTTTTTCCCTGACAAAATAAATGTTTTAAAATAAAATTTCTCATTGTCCGCAACAATATTTCAAGTTCATGTAGGTTAATATGTTTCCTCTGTGTTTTCCTGTGTTTATATATGTTATATCAGGGTTAATATAGTTACATAAGACCATAAAGGAAAGAAAACATTTTCCTTACTTATAAAATAAATGTTAACTGAAATTTGCCACCATTTCTCATTTTCATTCAGTTTAACTTGATGTACTAAAACTGTTTTTTTTTTTTAACTATACAGACATAGAGAGAAAAATAATAAAAATAATAAAAAACATTTTTTTTAAATCATAACAAAATGACAAATAAATGAACTAAAATCAAAATGAAACCAAAAAAATATAAGAATAAAAACTAATTAAAATATTAATAAAAACTAAAAGTATGTTTAATAAATTAAGAATAAGATAAAAATAAGAAATTTCAGAAGTTCCTAGACTTTTTAGCCAATGAATTTGCATGACTTTTCCGGTTGTTCATAATTTACAGATTTTTTATTTTAATTTATTTATAATAAAATATTTCTTGCTCAATTTTTACCTAATAGAATATTTAAGCATAACTAGAAAAATGTATATTCTTAATAGAAATGTCCATGGACTTTAAAGATTTGATATATATAAATCACACTTTTTAAAATGAGGCCAGTGTTGTTTTACTATCATTGATATACTATTATATATTTAGTTAATATTTGGATTGAGATTATTTTTATATTTTCATTTTAGTTAAAATTTGAGTAATTTTGTCATCTTTTTTTTTTCTTATATATATATATATATATATATATATATATATATAAAAGAAAGACTATATATATATATAGTTTTTATTTAATTTTAGTTTTTAGTTTTAGTTTATTTAGTTTGTTATTTTAGTTATTTGACTTAAACTAAATGAAAATGAGAAAAGTTGCCTTGCCAACTAGCTGAAATAAAATAAATTATTTTATATTTAATTTTATTTCAGGTAATATTTATTTTATCACAAGTAATACATTTTTTTCATGGTTTTAGTTAATGATGATAAAAAGAATTAATAAATAGCCATCCTCATAGATCATAAATGGAAATCCTGGTTCTCCAAAGATAAAGTGAGTTATTGAGGCGGTGATTTTGAGTTTTTTGTACATTATTTAATGCTTGTTTTGTCGTCTTTAAGGCTGTGTCTCGCTCACCTCTTTATGACAGTCTTTATGGGCCTCCAGTGTTTTCATGATGGTGAGTTCTGCATAGTTCTTGAAGCGCGCTGGTTGACCTCGCATGATCTCCTTCAGGACACGCAGCGCCAGCGCTCGGATGGTGTGCTGTGGACACACACATCATCATCTGTTCGTTCTGTTGTGCATCTGGGGTGTGTTTCCCGTATAACGCCATAACTCGATGCTTCACTATTATAGTACGATGCATCATTGAAGAAATCAACTAGCTAGTCTGTTTCGCGAAATCATATTGTCGCAAATTGGTCGTTCAACCTCGTAGGTTAATTATGTCACGCACGTGGTGGAGTAATAACTTCTTTTAATTAATCTGTTTGAGATCGAATTAACGCTAGATGTTTTGCTATAAATTATGGACATTTTTCAAATATTTCTCAGTTATTTTGCTTTATTTCCAGATTCAATCATAGGCTCGTTCTTACACACTAGAGCTCGTTCGCACATGCGCACTTTTCAAAAACGGTGCTTTAAATCTCTTGACAAACTAAAAGACGTAAATGACATTTGTATGTGAAGAGTTCAGATGCAAAAGCCTCTAAGTGCCATCTGAAATTTTCTTCTAAAATGAGCATTTTTATCAAGCTCGTATATTTAGGTTCAATAATTTCACTTTAATGTCAATTAATAGGTAATTTTCATTGCCATTAAAGTGAAATAACTGAACATAAACATACAAGCTTGATAAAAATGATAATTTTAGAAGAAAATTTCAGATGGCACTTAGAGGCTTTTGCATCTGAAGTCTTCATGTATTCGAAATAAAAGACACAGGTTGCACTGAATGTCATCTTGCTTGTTTTGCTCAAGATGAGGATTTATTAAGTCCACATGTCATGCAATCTAGAAACTCTTCTTCTAACCACAGGTCGAGATCTGTCGTTCAAACACACAACTCTGCGATGCTGTTTGCGAATGTTCGTTGGATCGATGGTTTCGGGAAACACCGACTCGTTGAACTGCTGATAACGACAGAACTTGCGACCATAGTTGGCTAACGATGCTTTCGGGAAACACACCCCTGTATGAGTGTGTGTAGTGAAGACGAGTGTCTCTCACATCTTTATCTCCCAGCGTCTCCAGCAGCAGCAGAAGCATGGTCTTAAAGTGCTCCTCCCACAAGGCCAGACTGTCGTCCCGCGTGACCTTCAGCAGCTCCAGCAGGGCAGCCCGCCTCTCCTCCACGCGCTCGCTGTGATTGGACAGCTCCTTCAGCAGGTCACCAACCACCTCCAGGGGCTGCCCGGGTCCTGACCAATGAGAGTCCACGACAATAAACACACAGTGACCTGCGTTCAGCCCCGACAAAAAGTTGCAAAACGTTTTTTTAAACAGAAACAGCGGTGCGTTGAACGCCCTGTTCTGATGACGCGAGAGTTGCAACTACGGCAGCTGAGAAGGCCATTCTTTATGTTTTTCGAGAATTTTCGGAGCCTGATGAAATCGGTATACATAAATACGTGTTTAATACTGCAAAATACGCTCGATGTTACAGTCACTGCCCTTGCCATCCAGGATAAAAGAGAACATCCCAATCGAGTGAAGGGATTTATGGAAACTGTGGTTCCTAATTATTGTGATCCAATATTTGCCTCGTATTTCAGGATGAAAAGACAAAAATGTCTTCTAATAATTGTTGCGTATACACACATTTGTAAATGACTTTACTTGGACCCATTGTGCGAGCTGTCTCTTTAATACCACGTGGTTTATATACATGTTGTTGCTGCTGAGGCTGACATTTTTGACACACACACCAAACAAGAGAAAACATGTCTCAAACTTATTATTATTTGAATAGATATTGCCATGAGCTAAGTGTCTAAGTTATCATGAAATTATTTTTCATTGAAATAGCTTTTCATTGAAATTACAAGTTCATGACATTTCCTCATATGGAGTCAGTTCATTACGTTGCATTCGGAGATCGACTACTTTTGACTGACAAAATTCCAGCCACCGGAAACACAAACTGATAAAGTGAGTCATACAAAACCTTTGTTTTTAGTAAACTCTGTGTACACAAACAATGTTCTCAATGCTGGAGTTCATGTGTAGAGCCCCTGGTGATACTTCAGCACAGTTTCATGTTGTGTCGAGCCGCATTAGTGTTTTAAAAACAGCGATTTTGATGCTATCATAGAAGTGCCCCATGCACTCCCATTCAAAAGGCATTTTGACCTAAAACAAAAATACGGTCAAACTTAAAAGTGGCGTTTCCATTCTAATTATGCTTTTACACGAAAGTTTGACTCGGGTAGATTAACAAAAAGAGCCTAGGTTCAATTTTGGCGAGAGTTACCCTTTAAGGGATAAAATAATTGACTACAGGGTCTGGGGTGTGTTGCCTTGAGGCCCGAAATATGTGAATTATCCGTTAAAGAACCTCAGAGCTCATGGTAAATCTGTTCTGGCATGTTTATACATTATCTAGAGAGATATTACATGAGATTTTGATTTACGGCAGCTGACCTGTGCTCTTCAAACCGTTCAACACATCCTCATACCTGCAGAAAACCCTTTGGGATGCATGATCTTGTTCTCTCCACCGTCCTGCTGACGACCTGAAAGAAGAACCCAAAGACGTTGGCCTGTTTCTGTGAACATCATGAGGAGATTGTCCAGTAGATGTTTGTTCGTTTACCCTCTCGGATCTGCTCCCCGTCGTCGAACACGGCGAGCGCTCCCTTCTCGTAGGCGCTGATGTCGCTGTAGTTGTAGGGGTTGTACTCGCGTGTCCACGGGCCGCTGAACGATCGAGGGGACGGTGTGTTTAATAATGACGTCTTGTTGTCCAGCGCCGTCCGGCCTCCCTCCAGACGAGGATCCACACCAGACGACGCCACACCGGTCTGAATGAGAAACATGGTTATTTCACTTCAACCCGTTGAGTGATTATAACATCGAAACTTTTTTTTTTATTGCTAAAGTCCCCCTGTAGTCAACAGTTGTATCTCTTTAAACTCATCTTTCACGAGTTCACACTTACAAATAAGTCAGATAGAATAAATGCGTATTTGGCGTGCTGTCCGAGGAGAGGGCTCCGGGCTCGTTATTTGGCCCGAACCCAGAGTACTCCCCCCGTATTCCTGGCTGTGAAAGAACAAGCCAAGAGTGAGGAGTCGGGGTGGTGGAGGGATGCTGAAAACTGTCAAGGAAGTTAGGTGAGTTGACAGAGTGAATATATATGCTTCCTCTCATGCTGATAGGGTAGACATGGTAATTGTTTGATGAGTTGATTGATTGATTGATTGCTTGATTATTTGAACGTGCTCCTCCCGAACTTTGTTAATAAAACATCATTTGATCACCAAAATGACATATTTAGACGTTTTTCTTCGAAAAATTTCTTCATGCCTTGAATGTAACTCGACACTTATGCCTCATTTAATATACGCGGTTCTATGAATATGCAAATGAGCCCCGCCTCCACTCACTCACTCAGCTCAGAGATCCACTAGTTGACGATCACACGTTGATCTGATTGGTTACAAGGTAGCTTTAAGG
This sequence comes from Squalius cephalus, assembly GCF_949319135.1. Taxonomy (NCBI): domain Eukaryota; kingdom Metazoa; phylum Chordata; class Actinopteri; order Cypriniformes; family Leuciscidae; genus Squalius; species Squalius cephalus. The sequence goes on along the minus strand of NC_137143.1, from coordinate 31,303,047 downwards.
AGAAAATAGTCAGACCAAAAACACCACATATGGGGTGTGCGATATAGTGTCTGCGATAATATCGTAATTGTTGTTTTAACAATGTGCGATTTGACATTATCAAGTATAGCCTATCCCTCACACACACATACTCTACGTGATGTAGTCTTGTAGATTAGACTAGTGCGGGTGCGCATTTAGAGTGATTTAATCTTTATGATCATTTAGTAATAAATATCACAAGAGTGCAGTTTTTCTCCAAATATCAGCATGATAACAAAATGTGATATTGATTTTATACAAGTTTAATAAACAAGAAGTTAATATTCTGTGACTTACATTTTAGACACCATATTGCCTGTTTTTGCTCTACTTCGCCAACGAAAATAGTTAAAACAAAGCCACACACGGCGGTGTTTCCTTACTGAGTGAATCAGCTTTTTGAACAAATCAGTTGACTAGGATAGATTAAGATAGTCAATGCTTATTTTCTTGAATGAATCAGCCGTTTGAATGAATCGGTTGAATCTCAACGATTCGCTTATTAACAGTGACTTGCTGCCACCTACTGGCAGTTTCAATTTCACATTTAAAGTATCTTTTCTTGTTTTAAATCATTTTAAATATCAATATTCAATATTGCAAATACGAATTTTGTAGATACTGATTTCATTTGATTGGTAACAGCCCTATTGTGTCTTGTGAATTTGATTAAATGTATGAAATTGACACAAAAGACGATGCATGCATATGATTAGGTTTAAAAAATGGCTTTATAAAAGCAAAAACGCCCATATTAGGTAAAAATCAATTGAAACATATTGGAAAAAATCATTTCTGTCACTGCTGTGAACTGACCACCACACAGAGTATGAAGAATATCAAAAACTTTAGGAGTCGGCTGTCCACGACAGTCCTAAACCTGCCGAAGTACCAACACAATAAACACACTCAGTAAAATATCATCTAATAATCGTTCTCGAGAAAATCCCAGAAAATATCGAGATATAATTGTTTGTCAATATCGCACACCCCTACACCACATAGACATATAAACAACACTAAAAGCTGGATTTTCACCACAGGGGGACTGCAAATTTGATTTAGTCGCTTTTTCAAAATGGTCACATTGTTTATGTATTGAGAGTTGCTGAAACTTATTATAAACAATGAAGCGAATGCTGGTTGCGGGCTACAAGCTGATAACATGAACAGTTTTTCAGCTTCAGGCAAAACTAAATTAACTTCCGTCACAGCGGAGCAACAGATTGAATACAATCTCAAGAACAGTAGAGCGTTGGTGCTTGCAACGCCAAGGTTCATGGGTTCGATTCCCAGGGAAAGCAAGAACTGATAAGGATGTAAATGTGTACCTTGAAAGGCAATGTAAGTCGTTTTGGATGCATGAATGTAAATGTAAATCTCGCAGGCGGTCGTACTCACCGGATCTTCCCTCTTGCCGTCACGTTTGATGGGCTCGAGGATTTCTTCCTGACTGCGGAAACTGAAGCTCTGGATGGCTTCGGTTACGCCTCTCAACGAGCTGAAGATCTCCTCCGAGTTCATGTTCTCAGTGTCGTACTCCAGCATACTGTAAACACACAGAGATGTGTGACCCCATACACACTGATTTCAGCACATGACACACACAGGACAGCACACAGACAAGATGAATGTGTTTTGTGCTCAGCTGCAAAGGAAAAGTGACACATCTTAAATGTTTCATACGGACAGACTGACGCTTGACAAACTTCTGCATTCACCACGAGTCCCATGAAGCAAAGCGGCGGAAACAAAACAAATCGGGTGGATGAGAGACAGAAAGACGTCACAAAAGTGATGAAAATGTGGGACAGATTCTCACTTCGCTAAAATTTTCGGGATTTTTACTCTTAAGACAAGACACTAGCGGTGAATAGAGTAAAAAATTTAACTAACGGACACAGTACATTAAGACAATTGTTTTTCTTTTCTGAAATGTTGTTTAAATATGCAAATGAGGCAGCATCTAATCAGAAACCTGACCTGATTGGATGAAGCCAGGCTCAAAATCCATGTTTGATTTTGTTGACATATTAGGTTTTTACTCTCTTTTTATTACTCCATAAATCAGAAAATACTGCCAACAGACAGAAAAAACTAATTTTTTCCATGTTTTAGGAATAAAGTGTTCTATAAATCAGAATACAGATACTGTAAAGTTTGGTGTGTGTACCCTAGTGAAAAATAAATATACTAAAATATATTTGAAATACATTTATTTTATGCTAAGTACACTACAAACACATTTACATATTTATGTGATTAATATAAATACCCTGCAATTGTACTTTTGGTATACTAAATTTGTATACTTAAAGTAAATAGGAACAACTAATTTTGTACTTAATGTACTTTAATTATCCAGAAATAGTGCTGAGGTTCAACTAAAGATATACATGATTGTGCTAAAGTGGAACTAATGCAAGGTACTCTTTAATTATCCTGTATTTCAAGTCTAATAGTGACATTAAACACATTTTAGGCTTAATATTAAGAAATGTGCATTGTGCAATAAAGAAGAATTCCAAATAGAGTTTAATTATAATATGTATATATCACTAAGTCTGAAGCGATAGTCAGTAAATATGTTAATGGATTTGCAGTATACTTAGTATGAAATAAATGTATTTTAAATTTAAAAAAATCACTAGGGTAAAGCGGCTGAAGTGGAGATTTCTGACTTTAAAGACATGTATTGTGATCGAAATCTACAGATGAAAACTTAAACATGTACACTTAAATGTGTATTTTGGATGTTTTCTTTCCACTAGTCTGAAAGAAGAATGGAAGCAAAATAGGCCAAAACCTCAAAATTGACCAGTGCATGAGAAAACAATGATTTTGCCTGAAGCGTCGCACCTTAAAGGGTTAGTTCACCCGAAAATACTCAATACTCTTCCTCATGTTGTTCAACCCCGTAAGACTGTCGTTCATCTTCAGAAGGAGTGAGACAGCTCTCAGATTTCATCAAAAATATCTTAATTTGTGTCTGAAGATGAACGAAAGTTTTACAGGGTTGGAACAACATGAGGGCGAGTAATTACTGACAGAATTTTCATTTTTGGGTGAACTAACCCTTTAAAAGGAACGTTCTGGGTTCAAATAAACCCGAAACAATCCTTTAAATGTCATGCATTGAGTTTGATTTATTAGACTACCAATCCAATGAAAAGATGGACAAGTATGTAGGAGAACCGACGTCCTGACGCCCGGGCCGAGGTGTGTTACCTGGGCGAATACGCCCTCCGATGAGCCCGGAGAGGGGGGGTGGTGGGGCCGGGGTGGGGGGGAGGGAGAGGAGAAGAGGCCTTTGAGCTCCAGCCCCATAAACGACTGGGCCGAGAGGAAGAGGAGGATGAAGAGAGAGCAGGGAGGATAGAGACAAAGAGGAAAGATAGCGTGAAAGACGCGACCGTGTTCTGAGCAAACATGACTAGGGTTGGGAATCGAAAACTGATTATGGTCAGGAATCGGATACTTGCTATAAAATTACAATTTTGATTCCTCTGTGAGCATTTCAATATGACTTTAAACCATTCAAGCATGGAAGAAATTCCAACAATAAAAGAGAAATTTAAATGAGTCTTTAAGAGTCATTGAATCATTCACTCAAACCGATTTAAAAAATGTGTTTTTAATGAATTAAATATTTTTTAATAGACTGATTTCATCAGAACCTTTAGTAAATTACATGTAATATGTTTAGTTGTCTATGCAGAATCGTGGTCTCTATTTTTAAACAATAAAATCTTGATTTATCCAGAATCACGCAGCTCTAGTTGGCTAAGAAGTCGTCACATTTATTTCTATAGCGCTTTATACAATACAGATTGTTTCAAAGCAACTTCACATCAATATTGTCAAATTAATCAATTATGAAACAAATTAAATTTTAGCTATAAAGCAGTTCTACAGAAGACAATGGTGTCATTATACAGCTAAATTCAGTTTAATGTTGATTCAATTCAGTTCAATAATAGTGCCAGTGTTCCCAGTGTCAGTGCGGTTATGTTAATTGTCTATTATTTTCTTAATATTAAATATAAAAAAATAAATATAAAAAAATTACTAAGGTAAATTGTTATTAAAATGAATGTTTTTATATATTTAAATAAATATTTAAGGTGATTTATTTAATCAAATTGTATAAAAAAATTTTTTTAAAAAAATTTAATATTAAGAATATAATAGACTGCAGATTTCATGTAGTCCTGATGATGTCACACAACTTCACAGATGTATTTTGTGTGTTTTGGGTGACGTACCTGGGAGAGAGTCCTCCGTGCGAGCAGTTGGTGGGTGACGTGAGCGGGCTGGTGCGGGTCACGGGGTGTCTGGGAGGAGCGCGGGTCACGGGGCTGCTGGGAGATGCCTGAGACTTAAAGAAAAGAAAATAATAATTCTGTATTATGTAGGCCAGACAAGTAATTTGGCAATGTCAATTTGTAAAGAAAGACTACGCGCCTGCGCACATACATATTCAAACTCGCATTTCTATAGACTAAACATGTAATATGCATGTGCATGGAAGTAAAATAATGACAAATGTTTCTGAAACAAAAAATCTTGTTGAATTGCACTACTTGAAGAAAATATGCATTGCATTGACCCTGCTTGCATTTTAATGCATTGTATTTTTAGGGCTTGCATTCTTATGGGCTGAAATTCAACATATTGTATATTTAAGCTGTGAATATTTCAATTCCAAACATTTCACACACGTTTTCATTATTAAAAAATTCAATCATCCATATTCATCCTTTCAGATTTCACTTCCAAAATATACTGTTTAAAAATACAACCTATAATATTCGACAGGCAATCTTCGGTCCATTTAATTTCGCTTTACAAATTCAGTGGTTCAAATTCAACCATATTTTCACATATTCACGTTTTTGAAGTTTACATGCAGATGATAACATTTTCAAACATTTTTAAAGCTTGCACCTTGAAACTATTTCAAGGTTTGCGTTCTCGAGCCACTAAACACTGTTGTGTGAATGAACAGCCGGAGCACGTTAAGGGTTTTCTGTTAGAACGGTGTCGTGTTAGCGCCCGCTATTTTAATAACTAATGCAACGGAAGTGAATCAATCAAAACTAACTTTATCTGGACAATAACTTTATTCTAGAGCTGCTGTAAAGCCAAAACAATCTATTACTATAATTTCATATTATCACTGTTAAAGCTGCTTTGAAACAGTCTATATTGTTAAAAGCGCGGACAAATAACACAGACATGTCAGTGATCGGCCCACTATATCATGAAGACTGAAGTACTGCGATGGAGAGTAAGAGCAGCGTGTGTGTGTGTGTGTGTGTGTACCACTGTGGTGGTGTTGCTGTTGTTCTTCAGGTGGTTGTGCAGGAGTTTAGTGGCTCCGTCCTGGAAGGTTTTGGGCAGAGCGCCTAACAGCATGGTGAACTCTGGGGTGTTCAGCTCAAACAGGGCGATCAACACCATCTGAGCAGCCTGAAACACACAAGCACTGTCATGAGGCGAACACTTCATAATGCTGCAATCTCACAAGCTGAAACCGATTTCATTCTAATCATAAGATGCCGAATTTATGCACTGCAAAATGTTTTTCTTCAGTATTTTTGTCCTGTTTTCCAGTACAAACACTCTTAAATCAAGACACTGTACAAGCAAAATGACGGGATATTACATTTTGTTTTCTGAAATATCAAAATTAAGTGAGGGAAAAAAATCCCACATCCTTAAATTCAGTTTTTATAAACTTTATACATAACCAGGCACATTTTAAAAGAAGTGTCAAGCAAGTGTTGTGTGTGATTTAGTTTTTAGTGTTGCTGTATTACGCCGAGAAGCTCCGCCCACTATCAGATCTCTTCCTGCTTCACACACATGCTTATTAAACATCAAATAATATGAGATTTTGTCACTTCACACTGTATTTTTTGCTTCAAACTCATCACACTGAGCCTGGCGAGGTGCATCTCTACAGGAATCTGCAGTGCTAATAGTGACTTGCTGTAAGATTTGAGTATGCATCCCAATCGGCATTAGAGAGGGGTTGACGTCATTTTTAATCTGAAGTGAATACATGAAGGCTGTGAGGGATAGAGTTCAGATCATAAGGTCATAGAGCACATTTAATGTTTTTGCTAGGTTTTTTTTTTTTTTTGTCTGCTGGAAATCTTCAGATGTTTCACCAGTTAAACAACCAATCAATTCAAGTTAACTTAATCAGTTTTATTTTAGTATTAATGATGTACTATTTATTATAGCTTTTATTTTTTATATTTTCAGTTTTCATTTACATTTCTAGTAATTTTATGTAATTTCTATGAACTTTTGTTTTTTAAAATAATGCTAGTTGTTTTTTGTAAAATAAATAAATAAATAATAATTTTAAATAATATTTTTATTTATTTCCAGTTAATTTTTTTTAATGTGATTCTTATTAGTTTTTTGTTAGTTTTTGTTTTTTTAAATAATACTATTTAGATTTACTTTTTTTATTTATTTCCATTTTTTGTAACTTTGTCACCTTTATTAATTGTTTTAAAAGAATAATACTATTTAGGTTTCATTTATTAATTTATACAGTATATTATATATATATATATATTATATATTAATTTATTTATTTATGGTTAAATTTTGTAGTAATTTTTTAGTAATTTTTATTTGATTTTGTTTTTCTTTTAAATAATACTATTTAGGTTTTTTTTATTTTTTTATTTCCAGTTAATTTTTTTGTCATTTTGTCATTTTATTTTTATTACTTAAAAAAAAAATACTATTTAGGTTTAAATAATTTTATTTATTTCAGTTTGATTTTTAGTCATTTTGTTAAGTCATTAAAATAGTTTTTTTTTTTTTAAATACTATTTAGGTGTACTTTATTTTTATTTATTTACAGTCTAATTTTTGATAATTTCATTTCATTTTTATTAGTTTTTGTTTTTTAATAATAATATTTAGGTTTATTTCTATTTATTTCCCGTTAGCAATGTTTGTGCTTCAAACCATCAAAAATGTTTTTGATAGTTTTAATTGTAGTTGGCAATAATCCTGCCCTGAATGTACGTGTGTCTGTCCCTCACAGCCTCGTTTTCATTCATGGCATATCCACTGCTTAAGGTCAAAGGTCATACAGATAAAGGTGTTAGTGGTGCAGAAATGAAAATGAGTAAAGACGGTTATCAGCCGCTCACAGCGTCCAGCTCACATGCTTGAACATCACCAAACATCAGAGCAAAACCATCAGCTGAAATCCTGAACGTCATTGCAGAGAGCAGCAGTGTTAGACAAGCCCAAGAGAACACAATCAGACGGCCCGCGTGACCTGGAGAGCCAGTCAGGAGGTTAAAGGTCAAGGTTCAGGGGTCGCTACCTGCTTACACCTCTCCTCCAGGTTACTCTCCCCCGGCAGGGACGCCACAGTCGAGCTCCTGCCTGACGCCTCCTCGACCGCCCAGCTATGAAGCGTCTGAGACACATCACAACTCACTTTGACAAACCAAACTTCAACTTGAGCTCGAGCAACGTCTCATCCGGACCCGAAGCGCGAGATCCTTCAGAAACAGAACACTGACCTTTCTGACGTCCGAGCTCTTCGGTTCTGTGGTCCACGTGATGATTCGGGAGACGGCTAATCGTGTCTCGCTGGAGTTCACGAAGTCTGACGGATCCATTTGTCTGGCCAAAGATTCGATGTACTTCAGGATGGCCACCTTCACCTGCTCGCACACACACACACACACACACACACACGCACACACACACACACACACACACACACAAGCAGACACACACACACACACGCGCACACACACACACACACGTGTTTATTTCAGCTACTTGTAAAAGGCAACATTTCTCATTTTAATTCAAATGATTGAAATTAAAATAAATAAAAACTATACAGGCAGTTTAAAAAACTAATAAAAATGACAAAACACTCAAAAAAACATTAACTAAAATTGCATTGAAAATATTACAATAATATAAATAAATAGTGATTCAAAATAGGACCTAAATGATACTAAAATAACATTGTTTACAATAAGGTTCAATTTGTTTACATTAATTAACATCAACTAACAATGACTAATACTACTAAAACATTTAACAATCTTAGCTAATGTTAATTTCAACATTTACTAATACATTATTAAAATCAAAAGTATCAGCTAATATTATTTACTGGACCTGATCTAATATGAACATAGAATCACCAATATTTGTTTATTTACTACGTTAATACATTTGATATTTTTATGAAATAATATAATGAAAAAAAGCTTAATTCTAATAAATTATGAATCATTTTCCATAATATCATTTAAATACAAATTGTATATTTAATTTCAAATTTTCTTTTAACATTATTTAAACATAATTTATTATTAAAATGTTTTAATTCAAGGTGTACAGGGTGGTTTGATGGGATATTAGAGGTTATTTTTGGACGCTGGTTGTGAGCGCTGGTCAGCTGGTCACATGACAGCGCTTTAATGAAGCAGAGCGGGAAAACACTGGGAGGAAATGAGAACATAAAGACCTGGCCAACCTTGAGGTTTGGTGTCTGCGTCTGATCAACAATAAACCGCATCAGGATGTTGAACTGCTGATCGTACGGAAACGAATCCCTGTGAAAACCAAACACAAGAAACGGACGGAACGAAGAAAATAAACAAAAACTCTAGAAATAGCGTTTATATACAGGCCGAACTGAAGTGAAGGGGCTCAGACCTGGTGACGTCGAGAGCTCGCTGAACTTTGGCCTGGACGGACCCCAGAAGATCGGCCCCCATTTTCTTCAGCAACTGCGTGAGCAGAATAAACAGCCAATCCTGAAGCTCCTCTCTGTGTAACGTGATGAAGTCCACCAACGTCTCCAGGAACATGCTGAACACCTGATACACACACACACACACACATTTATAAAATGTGTTTTTATGTTGCAGACACAGAACTCGTTCTTTTATTCCGTCTGAACAGTTTTAATTGTTGGTTTTTGTCAGATGGACTTCATCCTCATCAACACAATCAGTGTGAACTAGGATTATTAAAGTTAACTAAAACTAAAACTTAACACCGTGTCCTAACAACACGCGATGCGCGATAAAAGGTTATTTTCCATGTTAATCAGAGTTTGTCCTAACCGGCCGCGACGGCGACACGCGACGAGTCTATTTTAGAAACGGTTTCTATTTTTCTGCGACGTCGCGCTGGAACAACAAACACAAAGTGTGGCGATGATAATCTCAGGCGCTGTTTATGTGCTTTATTTAATGTTAAAAGCGTGTCATGTGACTCTGAATATCATTTAGTGCTCCAGCTTTGAGGCTGTAAAAGCAACAATGGATAATTCACCTCAGATCTTGAAATTAAACAAATGGAAACAAGAACGCTCAAATTGTGAACAAACAAGTGTATTCTCTGACAAAGATTGTTTTAGTAACTCAGTAGCCTATGTATTTTTAATAATGTTTAAATGGTGTAATATTTGTGAATTTTATTATGTTGCCTTTTGCATTTTCTTGCGAGTGCCGTCAAGATTACTCTCTGGTGCCGCGAGACTCCGCCCACATGCTGTTCTGATTGTCTGACTCCGCCCACACGCTGTTCTGATTAGCTGACTCCACCCACACGCTGTTCTGATTTGCTGACTCCACCCACACGCTGTTCTGATTGTCTGACTCCGCCCACATGCTGTTCTGATTGTCTGACTCCGCCCACACGCTGTTCTGATTAGCTGACTCCACCCACACGCTGTTCTGATTGGCTGACTCCACCCACACGCTGTTCTGATTTGCTGACTCCACCCACACGCTGTTCTGATTGGCTGACTCCACCCACACGCTGTTCTGATTGGCTGTGGGTTTTGACGCATCTCGCAGTCGCGTCGCGTCTAGTGTGGACAGACTAATTATTTGTCGCTGGAATCTTATCACACCGCCTCTGGTTAGGACACGGTGTAAGACCCCGATGTACTTCAATCGTAATCGAAGTGTGATGTAATTTCAGACAAAATCAGGCCAAAACGAAGTTCGTTTGAAGTTTGTTTTGGGAGATCGAAACAGCTTGCCAAAGTAAACTTCCTGGAAAAGTCCGCTCCGGCTACTAAACACCCTCGAACACCCATTGGTCCATGGTGATGATGTAATAGGTAGGCTCCGCCCTCTTTGATGAGAAAATCTTCTCCGGTTAATTTCCTCTGTTCTGCTTTACAGTAGAAATTGAAGTGTAATTCTAAGACAGACACTGTTTTTTCACATGTAATACTGTAATCTATTATATGAAGTTCTATATAAATAAACGTGACTTTAATAGACCGGAGTGCCGAATCTCAGAGCAGGTTCAAACACATCGCTATGATCAGATGCTTTCTGAACGACTGTTTTCTCACCGCGGGCATTTTTGTTGTGTTTATGTTGTTATTGAGAGGAAAAATAAACATTTATTTCCGATAATTGCCATGTCAACATTACTATTTTCATTTAGTTTAACTTGATGTACTAATATTTAAATAAATAATGAAAACAGCCCTGAGGTTTTTAAAAGGTATTTGTTTATGGTATTTTAAGGTTTAAACACTTACTCTCTGATGCATCGGCCCAAACCACCAGCAGAACATACAGAAAAACAAAATTCATTAGCATTAGAAGTCATAACAAACATTAACATCTCAAGTTATTTGAGTAATGTGCATAGATGAATATGGACATATGAAATGTCACCTTGCTGTGAGGATCTGCAAACATCCTGGTGAAGATCTCACACAATCTCTTCAGCTCTACACGACTGAAACACAGAGACACACTCACAGTTTACATTAATAATTCACTTTCCATATCAAAACTGAATCAATGATAATGGTACAGGGTTATGATAGTTAACTAAAACTGTCCCCTGGCTTTGTTTTGTTAATGAGACTTTTAATTTGCATTTACCCTGGTTCTGTTCCTGTTTCCTGTCTTGTCTGCCATTTTTGTATTCCTTTGTAGTTTTTCTGTTATGGATTTTCGGTGCGCAACAGAAAAACTACAAAGGACTACAAAAATGGCAAATTAAAAGTCCCAATGACAAAACACAAAAAGGCAGGGAATACGTAACAAAAAATAAGACCATAAAAAATTTTGATACTTAATAAAATCCATTACTTTATAAAATAAACTTTACCTTAAAACAAACATTTAATATAATAAATTCAGCTAGTTGCCAAGGCAAGATTTCTCATTTTCATTTAGTTTCACTTAACAAAATAACTAAAAAATAAAACCATAAAAAAATGTTAATTAATACATTCATTACTTTATAAAATTAACGTTACCTGCAATAAAATAAAAAACTGAACATAATTTATCTCAGCTAGTTTCCAAGGTAACATTTCTCATTTAGTTTAACATGATAAATAACTAAAACCAAAACTGATATGAAAATATGTGTTAAAAACTATATAGACATTAAAAAAAAAAAAAAAAACTAATAAAAATTGGCTTTGGATAAAAGCGTTTGCTAAATGTATATATGTATGCAAATTTAAAAAAGTGCACCGAGATTTTGGCTAATTTTATTTTTTAATTAAAGAATTGGTTACACGATGTTGCACTTTAGAAATCCAACTAACTATAAGTAACTCTGCAACTACATGTCAACTAACTGTCATTAGAGTATTAGTAGGCTGTCTGCTTAAAGCAACACTATGGAACTTTTCCTCTGCGGTCCCCCTACAGGTTGGAAATGAAATTGAAAATGAAATTGTCCATTACCGCTGTCGTAAATCGTTTAGCCTACCGCAGCCTACTGTCGCACGCACAGCCACTGTTTATCCAGCACCGGCTTCACTGGAATGAACGATGTCCACAGATAAGGTAGAGTATGATGCATGATTTTATTAAAGTATGATGTATTGCGACATCAGAAACAAAGAAAAACAAAATAATGACTATTGTAACGCTTGACGTAAAGCAATTCAAATTTGTAGTTTTCTTATGTCTCATTAGAACTACAGAAACGTGACCCAATCTGGCAATCTCACATAGTGCAGTTATAGCCGATAAAGGGTCGCAAAGCGGAGGCATAAGTGCCGTTCACCCTGTTACGAGTTGATGAACCACTGAAACGATTTTGGAAACATTATTTTAAGGTAAAAAAATGGTACATAGTGTTGCTTTAATATCTGCTAACTCTTTATTTTGATGCTCCACAACAGACTTTCTACTGACTATAAGTAACTCTGCAACTACATGTCAACGTATTCTACTAACCCGAACCCTAACAGTCTACTAATAAATAATAAATGAAGTGTAATCACAGGGTTTGTGCAGATACTGTAAAATTAAATTCTAAGACTTTCAAGCACTACCTTTTTGGTTTTCAAGAACTACAATGAGAGATCTCGCTTATCAAACAATATCTTTATCATCTTTCAAAATTCTAAAAAAGGTTAGTAGATTAATAAAAATAAACCAATAAAACAAAATGGTAAAAATAAAGTGCAGCTCATGCAATGACTGCCGTAACTTTAACCATTGAAAGGATACTGTGACAAAGATATCGCTTTCCTTATTAAAACTGATTTTTCCCCCATTAATGTATGATTGACCTGAAGAATTAAAAGCTGTATCATATTCTTGGATATTTATATGAGCAATATCACGCTCATAGCCATGCGAAATTGCACTATATCTATATAAGACGGGCCGCAGCATTAATTTTGCGTGAAAATATTTTTTATTGATTAAATTAAACACTACTTTCACATATATTGTCTTTCAATAATTCAAGCACTTTTCATAAATATGGCTGTTCTCAAGGGGTTTTCCAGGACTTACATTTTAAAAAGTCAAAGTGCTATTCAAGTACTTTAAGTGCCCTACACGAACCCTGTAATGAATACATTTCTTCATAGTCATCAGTAGCTGGTCTCGCGTGTACCTGAGGACTCTCTGGCTCTTCAGGAGGTTCTGGAGTCCCAGCAACCCCTCTTTCCTCTCGGACCAGTTAGCGCTGGCGCAGTGGTTCAGGATCTCGGCCACGTCCTCCGTCTGACGCAGGTAATGTGGCATGGCACCGTTACGAGAGCTGAAGGAGAGTTCGGAGCACGCGCTGGACGCGTCGCTGTTCGCGTCGTCGTCGGAGTACATGCCGGGAGATTCGAACCGTCGTCGCATGGGTCTCTGCTACAGGACAGACAGAGACAGAGGAGTTACGAAACACGCTAGAGAAACAGCTTTCTAGGCTAAGGAACTAACATTCATTTAACAGAAAAAAGACATGCAAAGATTGATGCTCATGGATGTTTTTAAACAGTTACATGCATGTGTGTATACAGCAAGTGGCAGAAGTCAGAAGAAATAATTAAAAATGTACTTTAACATTCACGAGTTTGGGGTCAGTTAAGAAAATAATACGTTAATGCAAATAAATGCTGTTCTTTTGAACTTTCTATTCAATTATCTTGAAAAACAAAATGCAAAAATGCTATTTTAAATTTAAATGTAATAATATTTCACTGTTTTTACTGTATTTTCGATCAAATAAATGCAAATGCAGAGACTTCCTGCAAAAACGTAAAAAATTATTAATAACCTCAAACTTTTGAACTACAGTGTAAATACTTTGCTTGGAGAAAATGAATCCTGATTTTAATGATCATTAAAATTGTTTTTCATTGTGACATTGATATTATGACAATTAAGACAATCTATGCTAAAATTCTCACGTGTGTATCTTTACTATATTTGTATGAAATAATAGATATTATTGAATTGTTAAAGAAACCACTAAAACACTTTACAACAAGGTTTCATTAGTTAACATTAGTTAACTAAATTAGTTAAATGAACAATGTTTCTAAAGCTTTTATCAAAGTAAATGTGAATAACATAATTTACTAATCCATTATTAAAATCAAAAGTTGTATCTGTTAATATTATTTAATAGACCTGAACTAACAATGAACAGATGTAACCTTGAAGATGAATAAATACTGTAACAAATATATTGATCATTGTTAGTTAATGTTGATTTAAGCATTAACTAATTATGAAGTGTAACTGAAACCACAGATCAAATGAAATAATGATGATGTTGAATATTTTGACAGGGAATATAGACTCAATCAGGTGTCAATGATTCAATTACCTTATTCCTGGAGTCTCCTAAAAGCTGAAGATGTTCCAGACGAACGCAGAGGGAAAGTAAAGACAAAAACATCAGGAATATAATGACAGATGTTAATCAGACGCTCAGCGCTTATGCAGAGACGTGATTCTCACCAGAGCATCTGCCACGGCCGCCTCCACCTCAGTGCCCGTGTTCAAGATCCGCATGGCGTTCACAGACGCTGAGATACGGGCCTGATGGATGAGCCCGTAACGATCTGAGAGAGAGAGAGAGAGAGAGAGAGAGAGAGAGAGAGAGAGAGAGAGAGAGAGAGAGAGAGAGAGAGAGAGAGAGAGAGAGAGAGAGGAGAGAGAGAGGTCAGTAATGCCTCATGCTCTCAGAGGAGTTTAAAGAGCACATGCACATAAAAAGCACCATATATAAGAATAGAAAGAAAAAAAACATGCAGCATCTGTGTGAAATGTTTTTTTATAAGGAAAAAATAAAACACTCAAAATCATGACATGCTTCTTGTTCATTAGCATCACAGCACACAACTCTACAAATGCAAACTATAACATAAATTATTACCAAAAAAAAACAATACAAACAAAATTTGCATGTACAAAAATTTAAGGTAACACTGTTTTACAGTGTCATTGTTACATGTTATATGATGTAGTTACTATAAATTATGCATAATTACATGCAACTATCCCTAAACCAAACCCGGCAACACTTTATTTTACAGTGTCCTTGTTAAATATGTTACATGTACTTACCATAGTAATAACAGTAAATTATGCATAATTACATGCAACTAACCCTCAACCAAACCCTAATCCTATGGTAAGTACATGTAGTTGCTTAATATTACTCAGTACTTAAATATATAATTACTCTGTAACAATGACACCTTAAATAAAATAAAGTGTAACCAAATACAATCACTGAAAACTCAACAGTAAAAAACAACAACAGTAAAACTTTCAAAATTAAACACAGAAATATGTAATGACATCCAGCCGTCTCCAATCTAATTAAAACCTGGAAATAAAAAAAGTTTTAATATTTTTAAATTAATTAAATACATAAATAATAGTGAAATGAGTCAGAAATCTCAATAACTTATTACAACAAGGCCCCATTATTTAACTATAGTTAGTGCATTAACTTACAATGAGCAATACATTTGTTACAGTATTTATTAATATCTGTTAAAGTTAGTTAATAAAAGTTCATTTTAGCTCAGGTCCATAAAATAATAATAAGTTAAAATGAACTAGAAGTATTTTAATTGCTAGTTCATGTAACTAATGTTAACAAATGCAACCTTGTTGTAAAGGTTAACCAAAATCTCCTTATAAGTAATTCTAAAGTTTGCGTTCATGTTTTTTAACATTTAACAAAAAATAATTTTTTTTAACTAGTGCTCTCAGACTTTTACATTCCACTGTATATTACAATTATATAAAGACAAAAAAGACATAAAAAAAACAAAAACAAATACAGGCCAATGCGAATAATCTCACAATCTCCAAATATCTGATGATTAATTGGCCTGGCAATAATTTCAAAATAAAACACATTTCAAAATATAATATAAAATAAAATAAAGCAAAATAAAACAAAAAGTTACAATTTGGCAAAATAAGTGCAGTTCACATCCAGGAAAACTGAGCAGGTTTGATTCAGAGAAGAGTCAGTGAATGTAGATCTGTGATCGCGGTCTCTAGCGCCACCCTGTGGATGAGCTCGTGCACACAGGTCTCTACATGCACTGAATCATTCTGCTGAAACACACTCCAAACCTGGATGTGACTGACACACACACTTCTAAACAGGTTCAGCATGAGCCCTGTTAAATATATTAGTGATCTAGATTCTGGTGCCGTGACCCGGACCACATGCAAGTCACCTGTCAGCAGGACGTCACCCGCCGTCAGCGCGCTGGTGGAGCGAGAGTGTCTGTGGGATGCTGGGAAGGATCAGGAAGCAGGTGACACACATTTCAAAATCAAATCTTTAAATTAAAGGTGACCACATCACCTGAAAACAAGAACTCTTTATTCTTTTAGTTCATTAACACGCTTGGCTGAAAAATATTAAAGGGGTCATCGGATGCAAAATTCACTTTTATATGGTGTTTGCATATATATGTGTCTTAGCAGTGTGTGGACACAACACCATACAATGAAAAAAATCCATTCCCTCTTTTTTTAATCCTCAAAAAGCCTAAACACTCTCAATAATCAAGCCGTTTGGATTTTCTGATTTTTTGCTCCGCCCACGACCGCTGACAGACTGTCCCGTATTAGCATATTTCCCGTATTAGCATATTTACGACTCAGCCATTTGTATACTGTCCACCAAGGCATCACTTTACATGTCTTGTGTCGACACCCCACAGAAGAGAGAGATGGGATGGGGGTGAGCAGTTGCTCATTAACATTTAAAGAGACATGCACCGAAATGGGTCGCTGTTAACAGAGTTGTTTTTGAGGAGGTAAAAAGGGTGTTGTTTTACACAACCATTGAGGAATTTTAACCAAAGTATGTTACAAACTTTACATGAAGACCCTAAAGAATCATACCAACTTCTGCCATACCATCCAATGACCCCTTTAAGTATTTTTGTCATATCGTCCAGCCCTAGTTTAAGGGGAAGTGAAAGGCGATAGAGAACCATCACTCAAGCAGAGTCACTAGCGGGACTCTTACCCAGCGAACTGAACCCTCGAGCCGGGCTGGTGTCTCGACTGCTCTCCCGACTGGTGTCACGACTACAGCCCTGACTCATGCTGGGCCTCGGGATACGACTGCCCCGCACTAACACACACACACGCACACACACACACACGCACACAGCAGGAGTCAGCAGCACAGGACAGAGCAAAGACATGCAGGTGGAATTAGACAGTGAGGAGGAGACGACACATATTAACAGATCAGACTGTGAAGTGCAGTTTAAAATATATTCAAATTCAACTTCCTCTTTCCAGAAAATCATAAAAATATTACAAAAAATATTATACAAATATACATATATACAAATAATAAAATATAAATAATAATAATATTGTAATATTTTATTATTTTTATAATATTTTGATGATGATGATACAAAATTGATGATTTTCTTGAAAGCGGAAGTTGAATTTTAATATAAATAATAATAATCATATTGTAATATTACAATTCAACTTTCCCATTCAAGAATATCATACAAATATGACATAAATACATAACAAATATACAAATAATAAAATATTCTCATTTAAATTGAACTTCCCCTTTCAAGAAAATCATAAAAATATTAAATAAAATACATAAAAAAATAATAAAAATATTATTAAAATTCAACTCCCCCTTATAGAAAATAATAGAAAATAATATAGAAAAATATAGAAAATAATAAAAAATGTAAATAAAATACATACACAAATACAGTATTATTCTTATTTAAATAAAAATTCCCCTTTCAAGACACTCATACAAATATGACAAAATATATAATATCATACAAATAATAATAATATTAATATAATATGATAGTGATAGTAGTAGTAAACCTGTAATCATTAAAATTATTTAGAAATGAACAAACAAAACTAATAAGAAAAAAAACATTAAACTCATACAAGAACATACAAATAACAAAACAAAACAATAAAGTTTTTTTTGTTTTGCTCAAATCACAAACAATTGAATTTTTCCATATCAATCTTTGCAGGCCAGAAAATATAATGACACAAATGTATTTCACTGTCCGTCCGCAGTAAATGATGCTCATGTATTTCCACTGGGAACGACAACAAGACAAACTCAAACTAACAGCAGAAGAGCGGCAGATGTGTGTGTGTGTTCAGGCTCAGACACACTGTCAGGTACTTTCTGTCTAATCTCTTTATATTCACTCTGGAAATATCGACTGTGATCACATTAATATCCCGTCTGACAGACACACACAGTGACACTCACATTGATCTGGGACACACAAGTACATGGACTCCAGCGGCTCACATGAATAATGTGAAATCCAGTTTAGTTGCACAGTTTAAACCCAGATAAATAAAACTAATGTTGTGATGACGAGGAAGAGGTGCTGCAATAGATATTTGACACGCAGATATGAAGCACTTTACAATAAGGTTCATTAGTTAACATTAGTTAATGTATTAATTAACATGAACTAACAATGAGCAATACATTTGTTACAGTATTAGTTAATCTTTGTTAATGTTAGTTAATAAAAATACAGATGTTTGTTCATGTTAGTTCACAGTGCATTAACTAATGTTAACAAACACAACCTTTGATTTTAATCATGTATTAGTAAATGTTGAAATTAATATTAACTAGGATTAATAAATGCTGTAGAAGTATTGCTCATTCTTAGTTGATGTTAACTAAGGTAGTTAACTAATGTTAACTAATGAACCTTATTGTAAAGTGTCACCAAAAATTCCCTTTTGAAACTCCAAAAAGATTAAACAATTGTTTTTTCATTTTCTTCCTCTTCAGTGCAACAAATTGAAACTTGAATTGAATGTAAAGAAGTATTTAAAAAGCAGTCCAACATGTTAGCGGTTATGTGCTTTTATAAAAGTGCATCCGGCGTACCTCATTTGGATGAAAGCGTGTGCAGAATGAATAAATGTAACGCTTTACCGTCTCGCCCGCGGCTGGGACTCGTCTCTCGACTGCAGCCTTGACTCCGCGGGATCTTACAGCGCTTGACCGACGGCGTTCCAGTGGCTCGAGGGATTCTCCCGTAGGAATGACCCAAGAGCTTCCCAGGGGAACTAGAGCGACTGCCCGCTATAACACAGAGACATTTAACTTCAACAATGTTCTGTGGCTTGATTTATCAATTATCAGTGTTACTGTGAATATCTAAACAAAAGCTGATAGGACGACACATGCATTGAACACAGAAACAGAGGCTGTTTGAGGCAGAGACGGTCCACTCGTACATAAATAAATAACAGGAAACATAAGGGGTCATGATATGGATTTCTTCATTATTTTAATATGTTCTTTGAAGGCCCTATTTTAACGATCTAAGCTCATGGTCTAAGTTCACTTAGGGCGTCGGAATCCACTTTTGCTAGTTTAACGACGGGACAAATGGTCGACGCTCCTGGTGCATGGTCTCTATTCTCTTAATGAGTAATGAGTGTGTTTTGGGATTTACGTGCGTTAAACCAATTAGAGTCTCATCTCTCATTCCCTTTAAATGCCAGTTGCACTCGCACCATGGCGGATTCGCTATTTACATGACGGAATTTGATAGTGGAAAGACCGAACGCGTCTCCAGAGCGCAAACGGATCTGCTCGTGCGCAAGGTTAAAGTGCGCAAGCAGAACATCTACGGGACAAGCCGGATTCACCATATCTTTATGTACACAATAATAATCTTTTACATTGTAATCCTTTTATTTGAAGTATTTGGCATGTGTGTGTGCTGATGTGCGTCCCTGTGTGTGTAATAAGCAGAGTGTACTCGCGTTGTGGACCCGCCTATAGGCGCACATCACTAACACGCTCTTTAAATAACAATAAAATATATTGCCATTGACTTTAGACCAGGTTTCAGTCAGTCAATGGCTCAGTCTATTTCTGTTCCTCAAAATAGCAACACTCCAACAATGCGCCAGAACACACCTCGTTCTCAGACCAGCAGCCCATGGGCGCAAATGCATTTGCTATTTAAACAACAGCAGGACGTGAAAATGATAATTGCGTCGGGCTGCAACTAGCAAAAAACACTTGCGCCGCGCTTGCCGCTGCATTGCGTCGGGTGTAAGATAGGGCCCAAAATGTTAATTATGTATTATTGTTATTTTGCACAGAAATACATTATTTTCAACCTTCATTCTGAGCCTCTGTCTGAAATTAAGCGTCGGCTATCAGGAAACAATATCAGCTGTGTAAAGTGTTTTGAAAACATTATCCATATAAAACCGTCATTTACAGACGTGGCATTATGACATCGTTTACTTATATTTGTGATGCAGCTGCTGTCAGATCCAGTAAAGTTTGTTTCTTTGAGAACTCTTCATTACACTGTGCCTCATTTACGAAACAATCTGCTGTCAAACGCTCCGAACAAACATATAATTATCAGACACGATCTGAGACGCCATTAAAATAAACCATCCACTTGTTTCTGATGCTGGGATGTACAGAGACGCAAACGAGTCACATCGACACTCACATCCAGTGAAGGCAAAAGTCATCCGTTAAGCAACTGAACACCAGTGGGCGGAGCCTATGGTGCGATGATGTATATGTAAACTATGTAAACTATTGGTCGATATCTTTAGTTTTAATTTTTATTTAGGTGCTTATTTCAGTTAGTAGAAAAGGCAGCATTTCAAAATTTTGATTAGTGTTCAAATCTTTCATATTATATTTATATTTAATTTCAGCTTTGTTTCAATTAAAAAAATTTATTTCAATAGTTTTCGTTAACAATAACAACACTGGCTTGAAATAACAAACTGTGGGCGTTACCAAGATGGACGCCGAGTGAACTGACTCGCCTTAAAGGGACTTTCATAAAAGGGACTCTCAAAAACGGGGATACAGTATGACAGTGAATAACACTAATGAGCAGTGGCTGAACACAGACTGAATCAATGGCAGCAGTTCAGTGAACAACAGTGAGCGCCTGTCACAGTGGATCATGCTTTCATGACGGGACACATGCAGGCGGGAATCCGTGTTTTACTCCATACCGTGAGTTTTACCCCCCACTGGATTAGCAGATCTGGATCCTTGATGCGGGACAGTGAAGAGAGTCAATGAAACTACATTACCCATGATTCAATGCACAGGACACGCTCAACATCAGCATGATCTACCACTGACTGTTGCATGAGCAACGATATAAAAAGTGCGCTGATGTTTATGATGTGGCACACAAAGAGAATATGGAGTTCATATCTCTTCATTACGAAGGACGTAAACCAAAAACACATAAAAAAGCCACATTATACCGGAGTATAATGTATATTACACTGCAGCCAATGAAATTAATGCATACTGTATATCTATTGATAATGGCTTATAATTTATTTATTTTAATGTCTCTATGATATTTATATAATTTCTCTGTGAAGTGTAATTTATTGATAAACATAATTAATGATTTGCTTTGTTGGCCAAAGCAGGATGATGTAACTGCAAACTCACGTTGTGATTGGGACACAGCTTTGGCTCGGCTCCTCCCCCTGCTGTCCGTCACAGAAGCTCCGCCCCCAGAAGCCTTCTCTGAACTCTGCCGTCTCGTTCGCACACGACCTGACAGAGAAAAATACAGAAGAGTAAAACAATGGATGAGCAAACTTCAAAATTTATTGAATTTATTATATTATTTTATATATATATATATATATATATATATATATATATATAATGTATTTATAACAAAATGTATTTAATGTATTATCTCTATATATATACATATATATAATTAAATCATATATATATATATATATACACACAATTTAATTATATATATAATTTATTTATATTTTATTTATATTAAACTTCATTATCATTTAACTGTGCAAACTGATGCATACATACACAAAACACCATTACAAAACCTAAACACACGACTCCTTATACTCAACAAGCCCGAACTGGACAGAGACGCTGTGAAGACTCATGCTGACCGACATAAACATGACCAAACTGCTTATTCCAACAGGTATATTCACATAAACACTGGATAATGTTGTATCTAAAAGTTTTATGTAATATTATGTCACTTATTTCTCAAATGTTGACACTTCACCTCACTGTCTAGTAGCCACACTAGCCAATGAACTACAACATCTGAGAGTGTCATCAGTGTACGTCTCAAACTTTTCAACACAAAACAGAGTGATAAAGACAGAGTAGGACAATGAGACACAAACCTGTGCACACGTACACACACACACATCTTACATCTTACCCTCTACATTACCAGCGGCATCTTTGAGCAAATAAGAGCAGAAGTACAACAGCATCAGCGCGTGTCAGACAGCGGGTCAGAAATGGGTTTGGGATCATGCAGGAAGTGCCTTATTCTCTTAAACACCTTCATATGAACATGTGCATGAACTTATGTGGAGTCTTTCAAAATTATAGATTAAAATGCCTGAATTTATTATCCTAACACATAAATATATTTATGTCAATCACATAAATAACAATTAAATAATGAAATAAAAGTAACAGTCCTTGAACACAAAAACAAAATACAATATTGTATGTTTAATATAATTTGTCTGCTGTCATGCATAACATTACAATAATAAATGTACACTTTTGGGCAATTCAACATTATATGATTCACTTTTATAAGTCAAAAAAGGCTCAAATGTCTAACACTAGGCATTAAACTTATGTCTAGTGACTTTATAGGTCAACTGAATCAAAATGTTTAATTTGATCATTTGTAAACTCATTAAATAATGTGATATTTGAGGTATACATTTTAAATAAAACTTAATAGATATTTACAGTTAATGTCCTTTCATTATGTATGTATATATATATATATATATATATATATATATATATATGAAGAGTTCAGATGCAAAAGCCTCTAAGTGCCATCTGAAATTTTCTTCTAGAATGATCATTTTTATCAAGCTTGTATGTTTAAGTTTAGTAATTTCACTTAAAGTGTAAGTTGCAGGTTAAATTTTTCACGAAGTAATGCAATGTGTTTATTAAACATAAAGATAAGAACCGCCCACCATTGTTTTTTATACCAAAATGCTGATATAATATGAAAAGTTGGCACTTTTAACAGTGGTTTTAACCGCTCCCGCTGCCTTCCACTAGATGGGGCGTGACGTCATAAGAGGAACTCACTAGTAGAGTGACCGTACGCTTGCAGCTATATTCGCCTTACATAACTTCAGAAAAGTTGGTTGTATGTTTTATTTGATAAAAAAATTATGGATAAAATAACTCCATTGTAAACATACTCGTGTGTGCTTGACTTCAAGGGGACCGTGATCCTGCCTGAAATGAGAATAAGCTATTCGCAAAACAAACGGGTTCAGGCACGTCAGATCAGCCGGTCGCAGGTCGAGCTGTTGCACTAAACTCCAAACCGCTTTCACCTCACGGCAGCACACACTCTCCACTGCTGATAGCCCACACAAACACAGTGATGGGGACATCGATCTCTCTTTTTCTTTTCTGACAATAAACATCGCTAATTAAATCGTGAGAAATTGATAACGCGTGGACTGAGGAAGGGTATTACATGACGTTTGAGGCGTCGATGAGACTAGCGATTTGTGCAGTGTGTGCATCTCTAACGTTGCAGGCTTGCAGCTCTGATTTGGACTGACTTACTGTAAGTAAATAATGTCTTCAGTCGTTGTCCCTCCTTGCTATTCTACATGACGGCAATATTTTGAAAAGACTCGCTTGTTCCGTTATATTATCCGGGTTAAGTTTGCACCAGGCTCTAACGTAGCTAACGTTACTCACCTGGCCAACCCTCCACTCATTCTCCTCACACCAAGCATTAATAACTCTTTGAGTGCCATGGCTCCCCTCTCTCACGCCTGACCAGTTAAAAATTGTAGGGCTGTGGTCCATAAAGAATTTGATGGTTTCACACATCCTCAGTCATTCTCCAAATAGCCATAATACAGTAGGAATCTAGCAGAGTATGGGTTGCGAGTTCCTCTTATGACGTCATCACCCAGTAACTGAAAAAACACGCTACCTTTGAAGAAACCCCAATAAATGTTATTTTAACGCATTTTAAGACAGAAATAATTAAATATATACATATAGAGCACTTTAATTTACACATTAATTGACTGTGGTGGTTAACCTGCAACTTACACTTTAAATGACAATGAAAATTACCTATTAATTGTCATTTAAGTGAAATTACTGAACTTAAATGTACAAGCTTGATAAAAATGATCATTCTAGAAGAAAATTTCAGATGGCACTTAGAGGCTTTTGCATCTGAACTCTTCATATATATATAGATAGATATACTGTATATATATATACACACACACACATATATATATATATATATATATATATATATATACATAAATTCACCACTTCAAATGTTGACTACTGTATGTATGTATATATATATATATATATTTATTTATTTTATTTTTTTTTTTATTTTTTTTTTGTAATATACTATTTTAATAATTTTATTGTATTTAATTTCATAATTACAAGACCAAAAAAACAGTGTCTTAAATGCCCCCTCATCACCAGATCGTTTGTCTCTCTACATCAGTATTGACTGCTCTTCATCTGTGTAAATGCGTGTGTTTTGTGTTGGCTGTTTTACCCAGCGAGGCGTAGGAGCCGGGCGGCAGTGCCGTGGCAGAGCTGAAGGGGGCAGCAGCGGGTACAGTGGGCATTCGTGATTTGGCACTGGCTGCAGCGTTAACATCGACATCACTGCGAGAGCGCTGGAGTGAGCCGGACGAAGACGACGCGCGAGAACTCACGACTTTAGCTGAGAGAGAACGAGAGACAATTACTGTGTGTATGAACAAAAATACATCAATTTAAACTACCGGTCAAAAGTTTTTTTTAAAGAAGTCTATTCTGTTCACCAAGGCTGCGAATATTTAATCAAAAATACAGTGAAAATTGTGAAATATTATTACAATTTTAAAAAGCTGTCTTCTATGTGAATATATACTAAAATTGTATTAATTTCTGTGATCAAAGCTGAATTTTCAGCATCATTACTCCAGTCTTCAGTGTCACATGATCCTTCAGAAATCACTCTAATATGATGATTTGATGCTCAAGAAACATTTATGATTATTATCAGTGTTGGAAACAGTTGAGCTGCTTTTGTGGAAACCTTGATATGATTTACAAAGAAAATAGAAATGATATTTAAAGTAATGTTTATTTAGCAAAGACACATTAAATTGATCAAAAGTGACAGTAAAGACATTTATAATGTTACAAAAGATTATATTTCAAACAAATGCTGTTCTTTTGAACTTTCTATTTATCAAAGAATCCTGAAAAAATGTATCACAGTTTCCACAAAAATATGAAGCAGCACAAGTGTTTTCAACCTTGATAATAATACAACCATTAATAATAATTGATCACCAATAATAATGTTAGAATGTAATGATGCTGAAAATTCAGCTTTGATCACAGGAAAAACAACAACAACATTTTACAATATATTCCATAAGAAGTCTCTGGAAGCTTGTTTCCGCCACAGGATAAAACATTTTAAAAGATAATTGTGACTTTTTATCTCACAATTGCGAGTTTACATCTCGCAGTTCTGACTTTATTTCTCAGAATTGCGTGAAATAAAGTCGCAATTGTGTGTTATAAAGTCAGAATTTCGAGATATAAAGTCAGAGTTTCGAAATATAAAGTCAGAATTGCGTGAAATAAAGTCGCAATTGTGTTTTATAAAGTCAGAATTCTGACTTTATAATTAGATTTTTTTTTTACTTTATAACACATAATTGCGAGTTTATATCTCGCAATTCTGACATCTTTTCTCAGAATTGTGAGATATACCGTAAACTCACAATTGTGAGATATAAAGTCCAATTCTAAGGAAAAAAAAGACGGACTTTTTTTTTTTTTTTTTTTTACCTCAGAGTAGTTTATATCTCACATTTCTGACTTTATAACACGCAATTGCGACTTTATATCATGCAATTCTGACTTTATATCTCCCAATTGCGTGTTATAAAGTCAGAATTGCGAGATATAAACATGCAATTCTGAGAAAAAAAGTCCGAATTTCAAGTATATTTCTCGCAATTGCGAGTTTATATTTCATAATTCTGACTTTATAACACAATTGTAAGAAAAAAAGTCAGAATTGTGAGATTAAAAAGCCGCAATTACCTTTTTTATTTTTCACTCTGTGGCGGAAACAAGCTTCCATAGAAGACAGCTATTGACAGCTAATATTTCAAATATTAGTTTTTTCCAGTAAAAACTATTTTTACAGTATTTTTGATCAAATAAAGGCAGCATCGGTGAGCAGAAGAGAAGAGACTTCTTTCAACATTTAAAAATCTCAATTATTCCAACCTTCTGACTGGTAGTGTATTCAACATGACATCTAACAGATACACGAAAACAATGCTAATAGTCTCGAAACTACTGTTATACAGCGGGGAAAGAGGTATATTCTCACTTCTGCTCAAGTTGCTCCCGACGGGTGTTTTAGCAGAAAGAGGCCGACTGCGAAAGACAAAAAGAGTGAGTATGAAAACAGCTCATGAACACACTAAAGAGTGTTTAATAAAAGGGCTGAAGAGCGTCTCTCACTTCAGACTCTCCTGCGAGCTGGAGGACGAGCGGTCCGACTGAGGCAGAGACATGACGCTGTCCGAGCTCTTCAGGTGAGACTGGAGCGCTTTCTGATAGGTCAGTTCCAGCGCCTGGAACAGATGCTCCGCCTCCTTACTGAAGTGGGCGTGAAAACCCCAGTAACATCTGGAATAAAACAGGATTCGTGCAGATACTGTAAAATTCAATTCCAGGACTTCTCATTCAAGCACTACTTTATTGTTTTTTTTCAAGGACAAGGACATTTATCTAACAATATCTTTCTATATTATCTTTTAAGGCGAGACAGGGCAAAAACATCTTTTTTTTTTTTACTGGTCAATTTTTAGATTTTTGGATATTTGTCTTCAATAACATGTCGTCTTTCAGACTGTGGTGAAAAAAAGTCTGAAATACACATTTAGGTCTTTATTTTACTACACTTGTTCTGTTTGCGTCTGTAGATTTCTCATAAATTCAACAAAAGTTGGCGTTCTTAATCATCCCAATGCTCTGCGATCGCTGCCGGCACCCTGTCATCACACACACCGTTAGAAAGCTCTCTCTCTCCTGTACAATCCTGTCAGATCCAAATATGGTCATTACCTTTTTATCAGCAACCAATCGTGAAAGTAAAAGGGCTGAATGCGCAATCTCATTGGCTGATGATAAATCTTTAAAGCCCGTTTTCTCAAAATGACTTTTCTCTCCGAAATCTCCACTTCAGTAGCACCGATATACACCAAAATTTCCAGTCTTGTACCGAGTTATATTATGAAGACATTTACAGAGGGACTTGTAAATATATTATTCCTAGCATGATTTATATAACATGTTATTCCAAAAAACATGGCGAAAATCATTTTTTTAAGGCTATTGACAGTATATTCTGATTTACAGGATAACAAAAGTAGATATCCATCTAATTTTTTCCCCATCTAATATGTGAACACAATGAAAAAATAATTTTGAACCTGGCTTTATCCAATACTCAGATTGCGTTTTTTAAAATATATGCAAATCAGCGCATATTTAATTAGATATTGCCTAATTTGCATATTTAAACATTAAATTACAGAAAACTTGTAATACATTTTTTCCTCATCTTAATGTAGGTAATCAACTGGGAAAGTTTCATGGTGATATCTGCCTGTAGTGTCTCGCCTTAAAATCTAAAAAAGGTAAATAGATAAATAAAAATAAACTAATAAAGCAAATAAAGTGCAGCAGATGCAAAGACTGCGGTAACTTTAACCAATGAAAGGATACTATAACAAAGATATCGCTTTCCTCTTTCAAACTGTTTTTTTCTCCCATGAATATATGATTGACTTGAAGAATAAAAGCTGTATCATATACGTGGATATTTACGGTATATGAGCAATATCATGCTCATAGCCATGCTAAATGCCTCTATGTCTATATCAGACGGGCCGCAGCATTAATCTTGTGTGAAAATATAGTTTTATCAATACACAATTTACATTTAAATTTATTGTCTTTCAATAATTCCAGCACTTTTTAAGCACTTCTTCATAAAAATGGCTGTTTTCAAGGGTTTTCCAGGACTTAAATTTCAAAAAGTACTTTAAGCACCTTGTATGAACCCTGATAAAATGATCAAAACATTCACTCAGATTACAGCTAGCAGACTAAATAATACCGAGTCATTGGAAACTGAGAGAGAAGTGTGATGCACAGCATATCAATGACCACATTGATATCAGCCGATATTTACATTATTTATTTTTTAAGTGTCAGTAGTGTCTGATATTAGGAGTCGATTATATAAGAGCTTATTTCATTGGTATAGCACATATGAAGAATCGCTCACTTTCTAGCAACTGATCTGGCCTCAGAGTCGGCGTCGTGAACTCCTTTCTTAATGGTTTCCATCAGGACGGCGATGTTCCTGAAGAGTAGAGAAGATAAAAACGAGTTTCAGTGTGATAAAAACAGTGAGTCCATTCAAGCGAGCAGCCAAACCTCCACCACAGCAGAACATGAGCCCAAATCAATGAATCGGCTGTCCCTGCAGACCTCCTGAAACACGATTCTCCATCCATTAACCCAGAAGTGCTGGCGAAGCCGATCAGACACTGCCGTGCCGAACATATGCAGGATTATCAAGGACGTCACTGTGATTCTGATGAGCTCATGAAGGCTTGTGACCCTTTATAAGATGATCCTCTCCTGAGAATCCAGATAGTCATTGTATCGCCATCGGGTTTCATAAATGGGGCAGAACAAGTGATCTGCTCAAAGTCAAGAGTGAAGTCGATTTGAAACTGTAGTTTGTCAAGCTACAAGCCATTTAATATAGATAAACCACAACTAAACTAACAGTTACTAACAAAAAGTGGCTTTTCAGTAGGGCTACTGAGTTTTGTGAACCGGATCAAATGATTATTTGAACAAAGATTTACTCAAAAGAACCAGGGCCCGGTTCCCCAAAGCGTTCTTATCTCTAAGTAGTTCTTAACCTATTCCTTAACCTCTCTCTTAACGTTATGGCACGATTCCCGACACGTTCGTACGCTAAGTATATCTTCTGTAAGTCACACTTTCGTAAGGTTGGTCTGGACCACTCTTAGCTTTACCTTATCACTGTTGCACGTCTATATGAATATAATTCTGAAGTTTTAATACAGACAGACAGTGTTCAATTAGGCTAATTCAAGTGTTTTCATGCAAAGAATAAAATTGTCATTACACTGATTGTTGTTAGATTTTTAATTATATTATTATACAATATTATTAATTTAATTAAAAAGCGCTTTTAAAGGCCAGTGAAAGCATAGGCTACTGTCAGTTAAGTCCTATGCGGACGCTAATATTGTTTCTCATGGGCTCGTCCGGTATTTTAAACATTTACAGGGGTAAGTCGGTGATTTTAGTGC
>NC_137143.1:31213711-31268711 GCF_949319135.1 Squalius cephalus | reverse complement strand
TAACTGCTGGGAAAAGCCGTCGTAGTCGCAGGCGCCGGCCAACAGCAGAGAACGCACTTTCTTTAGCTGCAAACCAAACAATACATGAACTACGGTCACAATCCTTCTTTACAAAATACACTTGACGTTTAGCACTCTAAAAGGGTTTATTTTGCAATAATGACAAGTTGACTTTACGTTTTCCTGCTTCTTAAACTACTGAGTAAAATGATGGATCAAACTATTGATTTGAGTGTAAATGATTTGGACATTATGTAAGATGAAACAGAGTGTGGCTATATAGGAAATAGTGGACAATACAGCTTAAGCCCTATTCAGACTGGACTAGTTTAACATGGAGAGGTGGGGTAAATTAATGATTACCAGAGCTTCTCTGTGATTTTGGTCCTGTCCGAATGTGCATCTCAGTGATCATTACGGACAATGTCAGTAAAGATTACGTCGACTTTTACCTTTAGTAAAAAGGTCCGGAAAAATTCCCTCAGGTGATACTAATCCCGTGCGAATAGACCCGCTGTAAATATGTACGTAAATATTTCGTCATTTCTGTTTAAAAGTAGTTTTCCGTGGTTTTTTAAGTATGGAGACACTTTAAAAAGCATTCAGTTGTGTTCTAGACACTGGGACGAGTCTGTGGCAAAACTCAAGTGTTTTACACACACCATTCAGATCAGAAAGAAGATCGACAGCACTTGTTAGAGGCACGAAACATCTTTTAGCGTTAGATAAGTGCCTATTACCAACAAAATCCAATCTGAAGTTTATTAATGCATTGTTCGACCGGACATAACTTTTTTTATATATAAATAAGTTATATTTGTTAGCACACATGATTTTAGGAAGCAATATAATACGCACATGACAACAGGAAGGTGACGGCGGTGTGTAAATCGAGTTACCTCTCCCACTTCTGCTAGTTTTAGCAGAATTTAGCAAATTGTCCATTAATATTACAGGCGTCCTGTGGTAAAATTACATTACTCCATCTACCCTTGTAAAACGAATCCAGTCCGAATAGAGCTTTAGTGTCATTATATGCAAATATCTGACCAAAGAATGATGCCACTGACCAATCACAATCAAGTAATCCAGAGAGATGGTTAACAATCAGGTGTTTTATTCCATAATAAATGTGAGATGACTCACTGCAGCCACTCGCTGTTCCCAATCATGTTTGTCATCGGAGAGAATTTCTCGGATCTTGTTCATGGAGTCCTCGAGCTCTCGAGCGGAGTAGATCTGTGAGTCAAACAACAGCGTCATCAAACTCACTGAAATCTGGCGTCTCTCCAGAGATCTCTAATGGAAAAGCCATTGAACCGAGAGTCCTCTCACACCGGCACAGGACGTCCCAACAGACGCTCCACACGACAGATAAACGTGCCAATGATGATTCCTAGTAGTTTTGTTTAAAGAGAGCTACAAATGAGAGAGTTTTCTACTAAAAATGAACAAACTAACATCAGTATCTACAATAATATCAAGATTGCTTAAAAAGTTCAGAGACCTCTTTTGCATTTATACATTACTGTTCAAAATATTGGGGTCTGTCATTTTTTTTACTCTTGTCCTCACATAGGCAGCATTTATTTTATCAAAAATACAGTAAAAAAAAAGTTAAATATGACCATTTAATAGAAATGTGAATATATTGTCAAATGTAATTTCTTCCTGTGATCAAAGCTGAATGTTCAGCATCATTACTCCAGTCTTCAGTGTCACATGAACCTTCAGAAATCATTCTAATATGATGATTTGCTGCTCAAGAAACATTTATGATTATCATCAATGTTGAAAACAGCTTGTGGAAACCATGATACATTTTTATCAGGAATTTTTGATGAATAGAAAGTTCAAAAGAACAGCATTTATTTGAAACAGAAATCTTTTGTAACATTATAAACGTCTTTACTGTCACTTTTGAACAACTGAATGCAGAATAAAGTATTAATTTCTGACCCCAAACATTTGAATGTTAAAGTTTGATTGACAGCTCAGTGGTTGACACGATAGCATTAGCATTTCTGACTCGCCTGTACAGTCGGCACATCTTCAAAGGCACGGATGAAGTCTTCTTCATCGACAGCTCCGGCACCAGAGCTCTCTTTACCTGAGGAGACGAGAAGCAACAAGTCCAGTGTTTTTATGCGATATCCCAAAAAGTGCATAAAAATAGGTGTTCCATCCAATTAAGATGTTTTATTACTTTTATTACAAAAACACTGGAACCCTGGGATCGACCATTCAGAAGACCAAACCTATCAGTTTCATCAAAATAACATAAACCCAGTCAGCGCCGATAGCCTCGTGGGCAAGTGCGCCGACATGTAGCGCCGCTGCGCTTCAGGCGACCCGAGTTCAAGTCTCGGCACGTGGACCTTTCTCGATCCCGTTCCCCCTCTCTCTCTCTCTCTCTCTCTCTCCCACCTCACTTCCTGTCTAGCTACTGTCATATCCAATAAAAAGGCAAAAATGCCACAAAAAAAAAAACATAAACCCCTGAGAGTCCCTCTGACCTGAGCTCTTGCTGCTGGAAGCGGAGCTCGGCCTGCGCAGGGATCCCGTTCGACGCACCGATGACGCTCCTTTGGAGGAAGATGAGGAACGTCCTCCATCCGCTGAATCTTCATCCTCGATGTTCTTATCTGAGGAACGACAGAGAAGTCCCTTATTTAAAGCTAGGGTAGGCAATGTTTTTTATAAACCCTTTCTGAAACTCAAATCAATAACAATCAATAATAGAAGTGGTCTAAATATTAAAAAGTGTACATACAAGATAAGGCTGTAACACTTGCGGTGAAGCACTATATTTCTTTCTGCACTGCAAAAATACATGTGTGTATGTGTGTGTGTGTGTGTGTGTGTGTGTGTGTGTGTGTGTGTGTGTGTGCGTGTGTGTGTGTGTGTGTAGCTCTGAAGGACAGCAGCTCCTTTGCTCAGGAAAAACCCTGCGTGGACGGATGATTCCCATCCAGAGAGGGAACCAACACCAAGATCTGCCAGACCAGCGATCAATCGCCATAAATTATTTATGCACACATGCGCACACACACGTGCACACACACATTCACACACACACACACACACTCATACATGCACACACACACACCTCAACCTTATTCATCATGCATTAATGTCAACACCTCTTTCCCACAATCCTTCACTGTGGACGGTCTAACACGCTCTGAACTACTCCAGAAACCTCCAGGGAAATAAACAACACACACACACACACACACACATATACACACACGCACATTTATCCAGCTATCTATACGAGGACATACCATAAACATCTAATGTTTCATATAAAAAAACATACTAACCCAAACCCTTGACTGACCCCTAAAAGAGAAGTATGCAAACCGTTTATACACTCGAAAACTGCTACCAAAAGGTTTGTCATCTAATTTATGGGATCAATTTTGTATGCAAAGTGCAAACTACAACCCCATAAACACACATTCGTTTTTAAATTCTTATTTTTACACCAAGAAAATGCATTTTCTGTCCTTTAAACCCTCACAAACCCCGTCTGAATTTGTATATTTTCCCTCACGTTATTTAATATGTTTATCAAGCATTTTTCCTTGCAGAGACTATTGAGAGGTTCCATAACGCAGGTTGTGAAGGCAAAACCTCACACACTCACACACACGGTCTACATGCAGCATTTAATCACAGTTATCAGATTTCACACACACACAGCGCAGAGAGACAGACAGATGTGAGCTGCTATCATTCCTCCTGACCTACAGATAGGTACACTTACAGGCACAGATCCTCCGGCACACCAGCTTCCTCAACATATCGTCACGCTTTCCCACGCTGCCTCATTCTGACACAGCCTCCACCGGCAGCTCGACCCCTCCCTGCCTCCGTGTGTGTGTGTGTGTGTGTGTGTGTGCGTGAACTGGAGGATGATGGGCTGATCTATAACTGATGAAGCCCCGCCCACAGATCGCTGGATGGAGGAGAGCAGGGGGAGGGGCCAAGCACACGGGCTGCGTTCACAATGAAACTCTAGCATACTGCATACTACAATAATACTGCATACTACATACAATAATACTGCATACTACATACAATAATACTGCATACTACATACAATAATACTGCATACAATAATACTGCATACTACATACAATAATACTGCATACTACAATAACTCTGCATACTACATGCATACTGCTTACTACAATACTACTGCATACTACAAGCATACTGCTTACTACAATAATACTGCATACTACAAGCATACTGCTTACTACAATAATACTGCATGCTACATGCATACTACTTACTACAATAATACTGCATGCTACATGCATACTACTTACTACAATAATACTGCATACTACAAGCATACTACTTACTACAATAATACTGTATACTACATTCATACTGTATACTACAAGCATACAGCTTACTACAATACTACTGCATACTACAAGCATACTGCTTACTACAATAATACTGCATACTACATTCATACTGTATACTACAAGCATACAGCTTACTACAATACTACTGCATACTACAAGCATACTACTTACTACAATAATACTGCATACTACATTCATACTGTATACTACAAGCATACAGCTTACTACAATACTACTGCATACTACAAGCATACTGCTTACTACAATAATACTGCATACTACAAGCATACTGCTTACTACAATAATACTGCATACTACAAGCATACTGCTTACTACAATAATACTGCATGCTACATGCATACTACTTACTACAATAATACTGCATACTACATTCATACTGTATACTACAAGCATACAGCTTACTACAATACTACTGCATACTACAAGCATACTGCTTACTACAATAATACTGCATACTACAAGCATACTGCTTACTACAATAATACTGCATGCTACATGCATACTACTTACTACAATAATACTGCATACTACATTCATACTGTATACTACAAGCATACAGCTTACTACAATACTACTGCATACTACAAGCATACTGCTTACTACAATAATACTGCATACTACATTCATACTGTATACTACAAGCATACAGCTTACTACAATACTACTGCATACTACAAGCATACTGCTTACTACAATACTACTGCATACTACAAGCATACTGCTTACTACAATAATACTGCATACTACATGTATCTATAATGTCATTATATAGATCAGTGGCTACAACACAGGCCTATTAGACAGTAGCCTACAGAGAAATTTACTGTCGGAGCGTTGCCGGTGAGCATGTGGGGGGAGAGATACAATTTTCGATCAATCATCGAATTTTATTTTGCTTGATATGCCCATTCTTAATATTTGGTGTTTTAAATGCCTGTTTGAGATCTCTGTGAAGTTTTAATTGTAGTGCCGCTTTCAGAGCGGTCACGCCCGTAACATTGTTTCTTCCTCATAAATGCGAACACGAAAAATAAAATAAAATGAATAGGCTATTATGTTCTGTGGAGAGCCGATCCCTCTTCATCCGGTGGGTATATTAGCCTACTTTTGGTTTGCGCAGTGTAATTCATAGAATTAGCCTACTAAAACATATTTTTCGTGGATCTGAGTGTCGCGATTTCGCTTTCATTTCGCATAGGCCTACAGCCTACACAGCCCTTATAATCATAGATGACGCCACGGGTTTTTATTTAAAAGAAAGAGCGTAGCCTACGTTTGTAGCCTATGTAGGCTTATTTATTCACAATAAAATATAATTAATATAATTTATTGCATTTGTATTAGTTGTTTGAAGAGTAAAAAAAAATCGGTCGGTCTTAACGCAAG
This sequence comes from Squalius cephalus, assembly GCF_949319135.1. Classification (NCBI taxonomy): domain Eukaryota; kingdom Metazoa; phylum Chordata; class Actinopteri; order Cypriniformes; family Leuciscidae; genus Squalius; species Squalius cephalus. The sequence goes on along the minus strand of NC_137143.1, from coordinate 31,262,919 downwards.
TTTACAATCGGCAAGTCGGTCGGACTAAAAGGGAAAAAAAAAAAATTAATTGGGTCGGACCTAAATTGACTAGGTCGGTCGGGTTACGGCAAACAAGAATATTTTTAAGGATGGCCTAAAATAAAATATCTGTTCCAATTTCTGTAAAGTGTATTAAATGTATAAAAAAGTAATAAAAAAAAAAAAATCAATTTATAAAAAAAAAAAAAAAAGAATTAAAATATTTCATAAAAATAAATAAATAAATAATTAAAAAAAATAATATACTTATATTAATAATAATAATTATTATTATTAATTTCTAGAGAGCTGTGTTTTGCAGAGAAGATGATTCAAATTGATGGAGGATATTTTTTATAATAATGAATAAAAGTGTAATTTAAAAATATCACAAGTATAATTAAAACATTATTATTATTATTATTAGTTTCTAGAGGGCAGGGTTTTAGAGGGAATGAGAGTTAAAGTTATGGAGGTGGGGTAGTTATAATAATAATCAGTACAAAATCATAAATATAACTATAATAATAATAATAATAATAAGTAGTATTATTATTACTATTATTTTTATTATTATTATTATTATTATTATTATTATTAGTGTAAGTTAGCAACACATCTAAAATCACTCATAGCATCTTTAACCTTTGGAAGTCTGATCCAAAGAGGGAGAGGTTAAATATTACTGGTGATATCAGTCCTGGATTATTCAGCACAAATCAATCTGAGAGCATTGCATTGTGGGATAAACTTCATCACTGAACATGAACAGCACATTTTGCACAAGAGAAGTAGGTACTAGGTATTCCATGTGAACAGAAAATTCACATAATGAACATGTATACTCCATACTGCAGAAATATTAATAGTACAGTTATAGTAATACCACACACTATACAAACACACACACACAGAAGTGTGTGTCTCATCTAAACAGCTGACTGAAGCATGACATCATCATGACTCCTGGTGATGTCATCACCGCGCGCTGACAAACACACAGTCACACACTGAGAACACTCAGCACTTTTAAGGAGTCACAACACATCTAAAACACACTGATGGACGCGTTTCTGATAGAAAGACAATTCATATTCAGTAATATTATCAGATGCTATTCGAGGAGAACAACATTTGACCTGAATAATGATACCATTGTCTTCTGTAAAGCTGCTTCATAGCGGAAATTAAAACAATGTAACAAATAACCAGAGCTATAGTTATAAGTTAAAATAAAATAGAGAAGAAATCAGATCATTCAGGAATATTGTGGTCTAATAGCAATATATACATCCACAGATGCTCATGCAGGCCAGCAGGGGGCAGAACACTGAAGATAATGAGCTAGTGTGTGTTACAAAGCAAGTTTGCACTCTAGATATGCGTCACTTCCAGCTGAAATTGCAATTACAATTGCAAAATCAATTGTAAAATAATAAAATGCCTTTTAACGAGACTCAAACTTTTAAAACAAACATTATATAACAGCCACACAAACACGATCCGGTTGAAAAATCTAAATCACAAACGATCAACACAGTCATATGAGTAAATGATCATCTCTGCATGCCGAACACGCGCTGATTAGACAGATTCTGTCCTGATCCTGTGATTTAAGGCTAGATTTCACCACAAACAGTGTTTGACGCCACACACTGATCATCCTGACTAATGATTCCTGAGCCTGTGATTCAGAAAATCGGCTGAAACCAAAGTGCAAAAACTTTGGGATATAAAACACGTGACCTCTGACATAAAAAGTGACTGTGGCTTAAGAAACTGATGCCGTATTAAAATATGTAAGGAAGTTCAACTTCATAATCCTCATTAAGCCCGAACGAGAGGAATGTGAGAAATATTCACTGACTAATGGGATGTTACATAACCAAACATTTTTCAATATTTATGGTGTAGCTCACAGAAAACTCATGGCAGACAAAATATGATTTTCGTTTTAGATTTAGTTATCAATAATAATCCTGATTTGACTAAAGATGCAAACGGAACAACAATAATGCATGATCTATAAACACTTAATTTATATAATACAGCATTTTTTATCATTACATTAATGAGAATTTGAAGATTAAATCTGCTTAATTGTCATGAAAACAGCCATAATGAAAAAAATAATAATAATGCAATGGTCCTAAATATAGTTTCCTTTAATTCAAAATATAATTTCATCATTTGCTTTTGTGGTGAATCACCCAAACACTTCCTTATCTGCATGTGAGCAGATGTTACAGTGCATTAACACATCAAACAAAGTGATCTTACTCCCTCCTTTAAGGCAAAAACACACAATATCTGATCAGCAATTCTCATTTTCCAGACAAATTATTCTCTAACCTACTTTTAAAGTGTTTCACATGAAGTGACGAGTAGTTTGACCGACCAGAGGTAAAAAAAAAAGAAAAAAAAGTGTCCTATTTCAGCAGTGTGTCCAATCCAAAGCCGCTTATTTTTGCGCAGTAAGTGTGTGCGTGTGGGCTGATCTCAAAACGCGAGTCCCACACACACTTTCACTCTTACGAAACGCACACAAGACGCTGTAAACACACGCTCTCTTTCCTGAAACAGCGCAGAAAGACCATATTAAACTGCACAAACCTCCGTTAGATTTCATGGTGTCGGACATCTAATGCTGAGGTTGATGCCCGTCTCTCTCTGATTCACAAGCACAGGCGTCTATTCACCGCAGGCATGTTAATTGGCAGCTGAGAAATGCAGGACAAAAGCAACATTCAGCTGAAAACACAAACATCGGAGGAAACTGAGGCTCATTTTCTCTTCATTACAGTCACTGTTTATGAAGCACAACGAGACAAACTCTAATCGATTTTACTAACTATTGTTTTAAAACGGATTTTATTTGTGCGTTTGAAAAGTCAAGCATCATTATTACTAGTGCTAATTTTAATGCTAATAACTTCGACTTGCATCTGGTATGAAGATCTGTCTCAGTTCATTAAATAGAATTGTTTGTGCCAGTTTCTTTGGCTATGCTCATGGTGAAAACTATACATGAATTATTACAATTTAATTGAAGATATTCATGACCCATTTTTCCAAATTCAATCTAAAACTACATTTCTATTAACTTGATAAAAAAAAAAAAAAACTTTTCAAGAGTATTAGTAATTTCCTCAGATGAGTAGAAATATTGCAATCCACTTGAGTTATTAAATTTGATAATAGATACTTAAAATATATTCAAGATTTAAAATTATAAAACTAAATTTGGATTAATTTGATTAAAAAAACATTTTCACATTTTCTGAGAGTAGAACTATAGCAATCCTATAAAATATCTAACCACAAGTGTGAAATGTTCAATTTGCATGATGTTAAGACTGTGTCTAGTCATCCTTTTGATCTAAATTTAGATCAATCCAAAAGTTTATGCAACTGACTTTAATAAAAGTTATGACCTTCAAGAAAAAAAATGAGATGATTAACTTGTAATGCTAGTGTAAGCGGGTTATGCAACAGACGGTCAGAAATGCATGTGACCTGACAAGCCATCACAGTATATTAGGGGATTTGTGCAAACTTTGCTGTGCATTTTTATTTTGTGCATTATATAAGTCACTACACTGATGCACTACACTTACGTTCCTCACAAAATCCGAGACTGTCCCCTCAAAGACAGAAACCTGATCACTAGTGGTCATATTTGAGATGTAAATCCCAGGTGTAAACGGGGCCAAAGGTGATAACGGGAACATTTTCCTCTGAAAAGCCTGAATGTGAGAGCAGCGAACGCTATCAGAAACTCCCTAAACATGAAGAACAAACACACATCCCAGGACCCTGAAGTCGTGTGAAAGTAAGAGTATCAAATATTGAGTTGATGATCATGAATACTTCAGAGCACCTCAGATACCTGAGACGTGAAACTCACATGAAGTGAGCCAGCAAACGAGCCGTTAAAACAGCATTAATATGCTAACGATGTTGATCCCAAGTTGCAGAGCTGAAGAAACATCCAGCTTAAGAGACACAAGATGAGCTCAAGACGTTCAGAAGATGCTAAAACTCGCACCTGAATAGAAACGAGGGCGACTATGAGACGAAACCCTGAAACACTGGATCCTTACATGCATTAGATCACAGAAACAAACCCTTGCAAACATCTTTAATGCACACTGGTAAACACACCCGGCGCTGCTGAACTAAATGCAGTAATGTTCATGAGATCTTACCGTCCCCTGCTGTCATGACGGAGGCTTGATTTGAAGAAGTGAAGCTCTGCTGTGTCTTGTGACTGAACACACACACACACACACACACACACACACACTGCATCTGCAGCGACTCCCTCTCTACTGACCTCACTCACATTTAAAGGAATAGTTCACACAAAAATTAACAAAGTCTGTCAAATCTGTTATCTGAGCATGAGTGACAATGACATCTCAGAACTTTGAAAGAGTGAAAGAGCATCAGTGATTTAAAAAGTCTGTTTACAACAAGGACTGATAACTATTATGTTTAAGATTTAGCCTAGTATTAAATATCTTTCTAAATATAAAAGAATAGCAGAGTTCACGCCACAACTATAACGATAACGGCACAGAGGAACGACATCGTTGGAATCACTTTCAGACATTTTTTTATAGATTCATTGACAATCTATCAGAATCCATCGAGCATTTAAAGGCAGATGGCAAAACTGCAGAATATAATATATAATATAATATAATTCAATAAACAGAACAATATTGTGCGCTGGTGTGGATGCTAATATAGGTATTGCCTTAAATCTCTTCTTCACAGAAAAGCATCATATGATTTCAGAACACTCTGAATATAGTGCATGAGTCAAATGGAGCAACTTTATGATGCTTTTGTGATCAACTTTTTATTGTCTTTAGAAATAACATCCATTCAAACAAACAGACAGGGAAGGGGGAGCAACAGACATATTATCCATAATTAAACAATATTGGATGACACGCAATTTTCTTTTATTAAATCCAGACAAGACAGAGGTACTAATCATCGGTTCAAAAAACCGCCCACAAAACCTCTCACACTACAACTTTAACATAGTAGGATGTCCTGTTACTTTATCCTCTACAGTAAAAGACCTGGGTGTTATACTAGACTGCAACCTGTCTTTTGAAAATCATATTTCATATGTTACAAGAACAGCCTTTTTCCACCTTAGAAACATTGCTAAGCTACGTAACATGCTATCAGTTTCTGATGCAGAAAAGTTAGTTCATGCATTCATGACCTCGAGACTAGATTACTGTAATGCTTTATTAGCTGGTTGTCCTGCATCCTCAATAAACAAGCTACAGTTAGTCCAAAATGCCGCCGCTAGAGTTCTTACTAGATCAAGAAAATATGATCATATAACACCAATTTTATCATCACTACATTGGTTACCTATAAAGTTCCGTATTAATTACAAGGTATTGCTACTGACTTATAAAGCCCTTAACGGCTTAGCTCCAGTCTATTTAACGGATCTTCTATCGCCCTATAATCCATCGCGCTCTTTAAGATCAATAAATTCGAGGCTTTTAGTCATACCTAGGATATCCAGATCCACCAAAGGAGGGAGAGCATTTTCACATTTAGCTCCAAAACTCTGGAATAGTCTTCCTGATACTGTTCGTTGCTCAGACTCGCTCTCCCAGTTTAAAACTAGATTAAAGACGCATCTCTTCAGCCAGGCATTCATATAATACTTTTAATCTTACAGTTAAATCCGGCCTCTAGTTCATAAACGCCAGAGGAGAACTGGCCCCCGACTGAGCCTGGGTTCTCCCAAGGTTTTGTTTTTCTCCATTAGGTCACCTGATGGAGTTTTTCGGTTCCTTGCCACTGTTGCCTTTGGCTTGCTCAGTTGGGGATATTTGGGGATATTTAATTTAATTAATCAATCAACGATACTATTGATCAGCATTACCAAACGTGGACGTTTTCCACTAGAAACAAACATTGATGTATTATTTTAATTTAATACTGTGAAGCTGCTTTGATACAATCTGTATTGTGAAAAGCGCTATATAAATAAACTTGACTTGACTTGACTTGAATATGAAAGAGTGAGAAAAAACCTTATATAGTCATTCCTTTATATAGTCCAATATGTTGGAAGAAAAACATTGCCATGCATCAATGGTACTAGGTTTAGCCTTGTTAATTCGTGCTGTTGTACATTCACAAGTCACTATTTTATGTAAGCTATGAATCCAATATGTAACTTTATGATGCTTTTATTGTGTTTTTGTCCATTTTGGAGTCAGAATAAATCAACATCCATTTCCACTGTATGGAAAACAGCAGCTCAGACTTTCTGGTAAATAAAAATCAAAATACATATACTTGAGAAGCAAAACAATAGATATTGAGTCTTGTTTTCTGAAAAATGCATCAAAATGAAGTGAGTTTATGCTTTATGCTGTAGATTGATTTTAATGTGAAGGACTCATAGAGAAAATCAAAAGCATGTGACGTATACGCCTGAGAGTCTCTTATCCATTCAACGACACATGAAACGAACGAATGCTTATACAATGTTCAGGATAATATTCTGAAAGAGCTGTTCTGTACTGTAATGTTAATGTGTGTCATGGATTCATTCAAGCCAGATCTATATAGTCTATAGTCTCAAATAGACCGTTCCCTCAAAGACAGAAACCTGATCACAAGTGGTCACATTTGAGATGTAAATCCCAGGTGTAAACGGGGCCAAAGGTGATAACGGGAACATTTTCCTCTTGAACAGCCTGAATCAAAATATAATCAAACTATCATAACAGTGTAATTTTAATGAGCTCATCCGTCGACGTGATGCCGGTGAATCTCAGATCTGCTGTAAACACACACATCACTATGATCAGATGCTTTCTGAACTGATGCTTTCTCATTTCTGTGTGTTTATTCTGTTATTGAGTGGAAAGATCAGCACATATTTACATATTCATCAAAAGTCGCTCTCAGCAGTGGACGGCGTCGAGATGTTTGTTAACAGCATACTCACCTAAAGGATTATTAGGAACACCTGTTCAATTTCTCATTAATGCAATTATCTAATCAACCAATCACATGGCAGTTGCTTCAATGCATTTAGGGGTGTGGTCCTGGTCAAGACAATCTCATGAACTCCAAACTGAATGTCAGAATGGGAAAGAAAGGTGATTTAAGCAATTTTGAGCGTGGCATGGTTGTTGGTGCCAGGCGGGCCGGTCTGAGTATTTCACAATCTGCTCAGTTACTGGGATTTTCACGCACAACCATTTCTAGGGTTTACAAAGAATGGTGTGAAAAGGGAAAAACATCCAGTATGCGGCAGTCCTGTGGGCGAAAATGCCTTGTTGATGCTAGAGGTCAGAGGAGAATGGGCCGACTGATTCAAGCTGATAGAAGAGCAACTTTGACTGAAATAACCACTTGTTACAACCGAGGTATGCAGCAAAGCATTTGTGAAGCCACAACACGCACAACCTTGAGGCGGATGGGCTACAACAGCAGAAGACCCCACCGGGTACCACTCATCTCCACTACAAATAGGATAAAGAGGCTACAATTTGCACGAGCTCACCAAAATTGGACAGTTGAAGACTGGAAAAATGTTGCCTGGTCTGATGAGTCTCGATTTCTGTTGAGACATTCAGATGGTAGAGTCAGAATTTGGCGTAAACAGAATGAGAACATGGATCCATCATGCCTTGTTAGCACTGTGCAGGCTGGTGGTGTTGGTGTAATGGTGTGGGGGATGTTTTCTTGGCACACTTTAGGCCCCTTAGTGCCAATTGGGCATCGTTTAAATGCCACGGCCTACCTGAGCATTGTTTCTGACCATGTCCATCCCTTTATGACCACCATGTACCCATCCTCTGATGGCTACTTCCAGCAGGATAATGCACCATGTCACAAAGCTCAAATCATTTCAAATTGGTTTCTTGAACATGACAATGAGTTCACTGTACTAAAATGGCCCCCACAGTCACCAGATCTCAACCCAATAGAGCATCTTTGGGATGTGGTGGAACGGGAGCTTCGTGCCCTGGATGTGCATCCCACAAATCTCCATCAACTGCAAGATGCTATCCTATCAATATGGGTCAACGTTTCTAAAGAATGCTTTCAGCACCTTGTTGAATCAATGCCACGTAGAATTAAGGCAGTTCTGAAGGCGAAAGGGGGTCAAACACAGTATTAGTATGGTGTTCCTAATACTCCTTTAGGTGAGTGTATATCCCTGCAAAGCTATTTATAAATTATTTTTACCCCTAAGAGAAGTCCGAAAAAGTAAGTGCTGCTGCAGTTCACTTAACGGCCACCGGTGTCACTAATAACACGGGTTTCTGAATTCTACAAACAGCCCCTTTAAACCATAAACTCACTTCATTTTGATACATTTTTCAGATATCTCATATCATTTTGCTTCAAGTAAATATATCTTGATTTAAGATTGTACTGGAAAACAAGACAAAAATACTGATGTGTATAAACGAAATACTGTTCAGGGCGCGGCTCGTGTCTGTGATGGTTTGTATTCGGCTGAAGTCTCTCTTTGAAGTGTGTTTTGTTTTCAGGGGCCGCTGTATGTCTGTAATGCCGTTAACCTTTAAAAAAGGCCTGGAAATAAATGCTACTGGCATGTTTGGCCTTTTATTGTAATTCAGAGAGCACTGAATGTTCAAAACCATAACGAACACATTTATACAGCATTGCAACACATTGATGGGTGACACTGATTGTGATTATGAGCCGTACAGCTGCATAATACATCAAAATTACACAACCCAGAGATTCAGGACAAAGCGCTCCCTTTATAATCACTGAAGCGGTCAATCACTTACGTTCAGCGCCTGCTTACTCAGATCTATCTGAATCTCTTATTTACATTATGTTTACACTTTGTTGGCAATATTTGCAAGCATACTAAAGCACGCACCAACAAAAACGTACTAACAAAAACTAACTTAAACGCCTCTGATTGGCTATTGCGTTCATGCGCTCAACAGATACGTCTGTGATTGGCTGCAATGATCACCACATCAAAAGCATGTTGTAAGAAGAAACCGTTGATGCTCTTCACAGAGCGCTTTCACACATACACACTGGAGCGTTTGCCTATCAGCGGGTAACAAATATACCCGGTACTGCAGAAATGCTGGAATCGTCACATATTTAAAATTTCAGTATCAATTTCAGTACTGGTAGTAGATTTGACAACCATATTTAGGACTATTCAGATGCTTGATTTTCACCTAACGGATGATAAAACAGTAGGGCTGGGTAAAAAAATATCGATTTCTCGATTTGAATCAATTCTCATTTTTACGAACCGATATCGATTCTTAAATCCCAAGAATCGATTAGTCATCCTGTTTTCAGCTGATGAATGAATGGAACATTTTAGCACGCATCCCATCCAATAAATCACAATAATCTTTGTGCTTTGTTACTATTGATATGAAATAAAGTCTCAGATTTGAAATTACGTCAATTTTCTTACGCAATTCAACAACATAAATACCGTTTTGGCGCTGTGGCATGAGATCGCTCTGGCGCAGCTCAAGAGAAGCACATGATCCTCTCTTCCACATTAAGAACACCAGTTACAGCGTGAAATAAACATGAATGAGCATCTGAAAATATGTTAAAAGATTATCGAAATCCGTATCATGTCACATGGAATCACTCAATCAGTGTTTCAACCGTGGAAAGACGTTAGTAAAACAGCTTGTAAACAATGTCACGTAACGTCACATTTACCTCAGAAAAACCATATCCAGTGACCATAAACTCGTTAGTCAGCGAGAAAAATTAACTCTAGAGAGGAGCATTCTGCTAAATATATGCACTATATTACATATTCATTATAATTTTTAATGTTCTTCAATATTTAATGCATGTTTGAATAAATCTGGCAAGTTTTTTATGACAGCCACCATTTAAATGTTTATTTCATATAACTTTATTATTATAAAAATAAGTGTAATTTAAGTGTTTGTATACAAATCAGTTCATTTTTTACCTTCAATATTATAGTAGGCTAATGAAGCCTATAGGCTACAACTGACTCCCATAGTTTACAGCATTAGTTAATAATTGTTTTCCTTAAGAAAATTTGCCATGTATTGCACCTGATATCCAAAATAAACAATATTGAATCGAATCGGAATCGAAATTGAATCGAATTGCAAGCTTGTGAATCGAAATCGAATTGAATTGTGAAATTTGTGTCAATACCCAGCCCTATAAAACAGGTTTAAAAAAAAACACAGACTCATGGAAGTGTAAAATACTGCTGTGTCACGACACTCTCATGCACAAACACGAGCAGTTTCTTCAATGTTAGTCTATCTCAGCCTAATGCACTAAACCAGGGTGCAATTATAGGATGATTGACACGAAACATCGTGGGTGCTTGACACTTTTGAAACAGTCATCACTTCTGCCATTTATATGCTTTAGATTGAATCTGTCTTTAAATGCATATGGATGTATTTTTTCATATGCATAATGTACTGTAGAAAGGGAAAACGTATTCTTGTTTTGTAAACTGTGCAATGCTGATGGGCGAAGTCTTTCCACATTCCACCGTCTCGAACGAAACCAAAACTACGGTCACAAAACACACACACAAAATCACACACACAATGAAACTGGGGCAGCGAGGAAACAATAGCTGAACAACGGGAACAATCTCTCCAGCGAGCAATTCACACACACACACACAGACATAGAAGAAACCTCAGTTAATGTCCCAGTAAGTTCATATAGCACCTGAACACGCTTTCATCCCTTTCATTTAAAGCCGACAGCATCTGTTCGTGCTCGCACATACATCACACCGAACACCAGATCACTCACCCGTGGACAGGATCATGTTCCCAGACCTCTGGACTTCATCAAACCTGCTGAAAATCACATTCAACCTGAACAAAACAAACAGGAGACGCTTAATACAACGTTGAACACATTATAAAAATAATAACTCAAACACAAATATACACTAACACTGTCACTATTTTATTTGTAACAGAAAACAAAGAGAAAAATGAAATGTGTTATTCAAAAATAAATCATAAAGGGATAATTATAATACATTTTTAATAAATTAAATAAATCAATTGAAGAAAATGTGTTTTGTAAAATGTTATGCAATGATTTTAATAAAAGTGATATCTATATATCTAATAATAATCAAGCTTTTAATGTTGTTTATGTGTCTATATGGTGTTTTTAATATGCTTTAAGACAAACCATGTGCAAATTCATAAGTCGACACCATTGCTGAGTATTTCCTCCTTAAATCTGCAGTGAACCAAAGACAGTCTCAAACACGCCCCTGTTTCCTACTGTCACAAACATGTGACCAATCCCGTCAAAAGGGGGCGGAGCTTTTCTCCACTGACTTTCTATGACGATCGAATGCTGATGTTTAGACGACAACTGTGTTCAAACATATATGGCTGAATTTACATAAACATTAACACTTGCCATTGTGTCGCGTTTACTACAGTCGAGCGAGTGGATCAGGTAATCCGAGCTGCTATAAGTGAGTGGAGGCGGAGCTAATTTGCATATTCATGAGTCCGCGTATACTAAACGAAGCAAGGGTGTCGAGTTACATTCAAGCTATTTTAAGGCATGAAGAAATTATTTTCACAGGAAAAAAAAACGCTTAAATATGTCATTTTGATTATCAAAGATGAGTTTTAAGGGATACAGTTATTGACTACAGGAGGACTGTAATGTGGTTTATTACCGTGACTGTGGCAGTCCCTTTTTGCCCAGATCCATCCTCACTCTCTCTCCCACGTGTCTGTAAATCTCCACCAGGCAGTTCATCGCGCCGTCACGAACCTGAGGAGGAACATATTTATTTATTCATTTAGAAGAAATTCATTTACAAAATACATTGCAAAACACAGAATAAAAACAAATGCCACATACTGATCTACCTATAACTATGTTCAAAAGAACTGCTTAATGCACAGTATACAGCCCACAATTTTTTTATGTATTATGTGAAATAAGAGTCCTTTGTGGTAAATAATCACTGAATCCTCTCAACTAAAACATCCTGAATCATACAAGCACAATATGTGACCCTGGACCACAAAACCAGTCACATGGGTCAATTTTTTGCAATTGAGATTTATACATCATATAAAAGCTGAATAAATAAGCTTCCCATTGATGTGTGGTTTGTTAGGATAGGACAATATTTGGTCGAGATACAACTATTGAACATCTGGAATATGAGGATGCAAAAAAATCGAAACATTGAGAAAATCTCCTTTAAAGTTGTTCATTTATGTTCACGATTGTGCTGCATTCACTCACAGAAATACATGTATTATATATTTACGGTAGGAAATTTCCTAAATATCTTCATGGAACATGATCTTTACTTAATATCCTCATGATTTTTGGCATAAAAGAAAAATGGATAATTTTGACCCATACACTGTATTGTTGGCTATTGCCACAGATAAACCCGTGCGACTCGAGACTGGTGATCCAGGGTCACATATATCACATAAACTGCAGTTTTTGTAGTTCATCACTGTCACCATCACTGTGAACTGCAGCAGGACTGAAGGAAGCCATTGGCTGCAGAGTTAACGGTAACCTTCCTTGTCTGGGGGTGGATTGGGATGTTCAATGAACGTGTAGTCAGAACAGCCCTGCTAACACCTAACCAACACATCTCGCATCACCTGGACTACCCAGTTCAGGCTACGGTGCAATTTTTGGAAACCCCTTTAAATATTCTAGTAACAAAGAAAGAAAATATTAAAATCAAAATGACAGTATCTGAGTTTGTTTGAATTTCAGCATCTGAGCTTGTACACTGACAACAATTTATTCTGTACTGAATACATACATGCCATTACATGATCAGCAAATGCATAAAAATGTAAAAAATAAATAATTGTCATAAAAACAATATAATAATGTAGTTATTTAGTAACACCCCACAACACATGAAAACCCCATACATGGGATTTTTCAATCGTCTTTATCATTTCTTATCTACCTATAACTATGTTCAAAAGTACTGTTTAATGCACAGTATAGCCCATGATTTTCTTTTTTACATATTATGTGAAACTGTACACAATATGCAATACTAAACAATTGTTCATGACTTCACTATGCTGCATCAGATAATTAAAAAAACAGATTAGGCCTTTCACAATCATGCATTTTATGCATACAATTAATTGTCATACAAATAATTGCAATTAACAAATTAATTCTGTGTTCATGTCACTTGCAGTGCAAGCCTAACACATTATTTTTTTTACTTGGAATCTTATATAATATAGCAATAAAAAATAGACCCATATGATTTACTTTAATGCTGTGAAAATTAATATTCATATAATATAATATAATATAATATAATATAATAGAATAGAATAGAATAGAATAGAATAGAATAGAATAGAATAGAATTAAAACCTTCATATTTTTGTGCACAGTGTTTTTTATAATCTTTGGTAAAAATGTGTTTGAAATTTAAATTGAACAATTAATAATTTATTAATTGTTATCTAATTGTAATTAGATTAAATATCACGATCAGATGCTAGTCAGTAATCCAGACAGTCCTAGTTTAAATAGTTAAAGAATAGTTTGTTTATTAAAAAAAATTGTTTTGCTGCATTCGTCACACTGGAAACATTCATGAAATATACAAATAAAGCTCAAATGAAAAGACTAAAGTTGAGTGCACAGCATTGCATTGTGGTTTTTCCATATATATCCTTTCTGAAGTAGCATGTAAATATGGTAACCATTCATCAGTAACATGTTATATAATCAAATGAGCATGGGTTTACCATCTCGTAGCCATCTCAATGTCAGTTGCAGTCCCTGTGATCACCAGCAGGAGGAGCCATAGACCACGATACTACAATCCCTGCCATCTCATGAAACCGAAAACAGAATAAAAGTCTGCAGATGTGCAGAAAAACACTCTCACCTGACTAGTGGGGTCTCCCAACAAATGACAAATGTGAGGAACAATCTTGCTAAGGGTTAAGCCGTGGGCTCCATATCTGCAACACACAAAGGGAAAAGACATTTAAAATAAAATAGAATTTTAAATTAAACTAAACTGTAAATCTGATGGATACATACACATTAAGAGTGGAAATAAGGCAAAAGCAAACAGCTTCTCTGGTCCTGTTGTTTTTATGTCTGAAGCCGCCCAGCATTCGGTCCCAAACATACTGCAAAAAAAAAATGCTTTTATCAGTTTTAACCACAGTTTAAAAGAGTTTTACTCTAAAGCAGGACTCAAGAGTTTCACCTGCGGATTGGCCGCTTGGTCCATGATTTTTAACAGAAGTGACTGTGCTTGATCTCGAACCTGGTCCTTAGAATCACCTAAACGATCGATTAAACTGGGCAGAACTGAGAGAAGAAGAAACAAGACTTTATATCTGAGATTATTAGCATCTGCATTGTTCTGAGAATCAACAAACGTATGAAAATCAGTGGGCAAATGCATATTTTTATAATACATATTATGAAATTATTCACCTGTTCCTATTTGTGTTTTGAAGCGTTCCTGTAGTCTGGTCACTAGAGCGGACACTATGTCCATTCCCAGCAGAGCCACCTTAAAAAGACAAAACAATATGAATCTAAAAATAAGATAAGATAAAAGTAGGATATTTTAATAAAAATATCAATAACTTGCATTACAAATGACATTCAGTAACATTTTAAAGTCAAAACCGCACTGAAAACTCTTTTTTTTGTAAGTCAGAGGGTGTATGCAAATCTAAAGAGCAAAGGATTATGGGTAATGCCAACTGTACTGCATTTTAATGTCAGATTATCACAAAAATAAGAGTCCTTTGTGGTAAATAATCACTGAATCCTTTCGACTAAAACATACTGAATCAAACAAGCACAGTATATCACATAAACAGCAGTTTTTGTCGTTCATCACTGTCACCATCACTGTGAACAGCAGCAGGACTGAAGGAAGCCATTGGCTGTACACATCGCGCTAACCTTTCTTGTCTGGGGGTGGATTGGGATGTTCAATGAACGTGTAGTGAGAACAGCCCTGCTAACACCTAACCAACACATCTCGCATCACCTGGACTTTCCAGTTCAGGCTATGGTGCAATTTTTGGAACCACTTTAAATATTATGTTATGAAAATATATAATACACAATAACATCAATAGCACCCTCTAGCGTGTATCTGAACATCTGCATCATAAATATATATATATACTGACCACATGCATGGAAATACATGATCAGCACATGTATGATAAAAATTAAAAACATAATATATTAAATTAATAACAACCACAACACAGGAAAAGCCTCTAATTAGGATTTTAAAAATCATTACTTAATCAAATAAAATAGAATATGTTGTGATTATGGCACTGAAATGCATTGCATTGTTCACAGAAATGTGTGCATGTTTTATTAAACTGTTTTGAGATATATACACATTTTAATGAATTTGTTTCTTCTTTAAAATCTTTGAATCTATGTGTTTTTTACACATAGATTATAATTATATGCGACTCTATCTAAGTTAAACTCTGGCGACCCACCATAGTCTAATCTGTGCCGCCACAGTTTCATAATGAACTGAAAGTATTAAAAAAACTTCTCATAATAACATAAAATGTCTCTAATGTTGTTTTGCGCCATTGCTTTGGTAAAGTATCTTTCAAACGAACTAAAAATCGAAAACGCAATATAGCTTTGTGCCCTTTATCAAATCACAACCGACTGTGATTTAAATAAACTAACTTTAAGTTTACAGTGTGTTTGTGCTGCGTGTTTCAAAGCGTAGTGAACACTTGTGATCCGGTGTTTTCCGCGTCTCAGAAAGGCTCAGTCTGCATGTGTTGAATTTATCGTGTACTCGGTAATGTAGCTGACACCAGTTATGCATTATTTACACATTTGCATAATTTCCAACATTTTTGTAGGAAGATGATTACAGCACGATTTGTAATGAGACGCGTTTGTAAAGGTGTTTTCCCGCCAAAATAAAAGCTCAACTGCAGTTTCCATCAAAATTCCATCAAAATAAAAGCTCAACTAAAGTTTCCATCAAAATTCCGTCAAAATAAAAGCTCAACTGCAGTTTCCGTCAAAATAAAAGCTCAACTAAAGTTTCCATCAAAATTCCGTCAAAATAAAAGCTCAACTGCAGTTTCCCTCAAAATAAAAGCTCAACTAAAGTTTCCATCAAAATTCCGTCAAAATAAAAGCTCAACTGCAGTTTCCGTCAAAATAAAAGCTCAACTAAAGTTTCCATCAAAATAAAAGCTCAACTAAAGTTTCCATCAAAATTCCGTCAAAATAAAAGCTCAACTGCAGTTTCCCTCAAAATAAAAGCTCAACTAAAGTTTCCATCAAAATTCCGTCAAAATAAAAGCTCAACTGCAGTTTCCCTCAAAATAAAAGCTCAACTAAAGTTTCCATCAAAATTCCGTCAAAATAAAAGCTCAACTGCAGTTTCCCTCAAAATAAAAGCTCAACTTAAGTTTCCGTCAAAATAAAAGCTCAACTGCAGTTTCCGTCAAAATTAAAGCTCAACTAAAGTTTCCATCAAAATTCCGTCAAAATAAAAGCTCAACTAAAGTTTCCATCAAAATTCCGTCAAAATAAAAGCTCAACTAAAGTTTCCATCAAAATTCCATCAAAATAAAATCTCAACTGCAGTTTCCGTCAATATAAAAGCTCAACTAAAGTTTCCATCAAAATTCCGTCAAAATAAAATCTCAACTGCAGTTTCCGTCAATATAAAAGCTCAACTAAAGTTTCCATTAAAATTCCGTCAAAATAAAATCTCAACTGCAGTTTCCGTCAATATAAAAGCTCAACTAAAGTTTCCATCAAAATTCCGTCAAAATAAAAGCTCAACTGCAGTTTACGTCAAAATAAAAGCTCAAGGGTTTATCTCTTGCATTTGGAAGCTTGTTTCCACCACTGGATAAAAAATAAAAAATGTAATTGCTAATTTTTATATTTTTATCTGGGGGTTCATGTCCCCAGACCCCCCAAGAGGAACAGAAGTCCATCCCCATAGTCTTTCAAAATCCTGTAGGAAACACTGCTATATAAAGGGTAGCATGAACCAGATGCATGCTTTCCTCACAACATTCAGCACATTACACGCCACATTTAAATAACCACATGGTTTTATTACAACATTAGAATGTTTATTCCATCACATTCGTCCTAACTGTGACTTTGAGCATGTGTGAGGTAAAATAAGATGGCCCGGGTTGCAGTGGGACCCCTCGCTGTCCTCATTACGGAGAGTGGGGTGATTACTCTCGGCTGGGTTTCCAGGCCAGCTGTGGGACGAGCGCTCTGATTGGCTGCGGAGACTCAGGCGTTTGTGAGCTGTTAAACGTTTGTTAAAGGAGTCCAGAGGTGCAAAGAACACAATGCACATTAATTCATGTTTATTAAGAGCTTATACTGCATCACAGATCTATCAAACTAAAGACAGAATATCAATTTGATTTATCTAATTAAAATGTCTTTTATTACCCATATGTCTCTGAGAGTGTCCTTACAGTTACCTTAGTACAGCAGCGCTGCAATTACAAATTCATCACTCATGCTGAACTACATTCACTGTAGCCACGTCTTCTGATGACTGTGAGAGAAATCCGTGGGATGGATTTCACTATGTGCATTAAAGGGATAGTTCACCCAAAAATAACCTCAAGTTGTTTCAAAGCTGTATGCATTTCTTTCTTCTGTAGAACAGAAACTTGGGCCGCAAAATGGAAAAGAGGCATCGACATATAAGCTGGCAGAAGCGCTGATTTCACTCTGCAGGTTTTATGAACTTTATGCGTCTGTACGTCAATGACACAGCTGGAGTTCAGGAGAGTACTCCGGATTCACTTCACTTTTGCACAATTGTGCGTCCACACTGAGACCTGAGCCATCGGGAGTGACACAAAACAGCTTACACACAAATGAGAAAAAGGGATGGTTCGGAGTAAAATCAACCTAGGGTCCTCTGCACCATGACCTCGAGCCAAACACCCCCCAGAAGCTTTTTTCCCCTTGGTCGAACATTATTAAAGTTAGAGCTTATTTAGAGATATCAGCCGGATGGCTTAGTGCAGGCGCTAATGGATCCAAGGCTGTATCTGGTAAATTACCCCACTAATAATGCCCAGAATGGTACCAAACTTCTACAGTAGTACAAATAGGTTCACAATCTCGACTTTAAAACACTCTTCAAGCACTCCTGCCATTGATCAAAAAGATACAAAGAAACAAAAGAACACAGATAGCCCCGCCCCCAATCTCACACCATTGGCTGGCTAATCAAATAAACAAATTATCCATCTCCTCCAGTTAGTCAACTGACAAAACCATTAGACAAACATCAGGTTGCAATCACTCTGCTCTTCACACAGTCAGTGAGCTATTTTAATAATCTCAGGCTGAATCATCATCACTCTTCTCCAGAAGGCCCTTGAAGCCCACGCAGATACATGATCTCTCTCGGTGTAGGAAGAAAGTTTAGTAATGTGAGAAGCGCTTACCAACAAAAGAGAAGCTTTCCTGCAGTTTTCTGTCAAAATAAAAGTTTAATGGTCTAACGTTTGAAAAGAAATTAAGACAGTCAGACATTTTATTATTGTAATTCTACAGTGTCAATATAAAAAATAAAATATTGTTTTTAAATAAAATATGTGACCCTGGACCTCAAAACCAGTCACATGGGTCAATTTTTTGACATTGAGATTTATACATCATATGAAAGCTGAATAAATAAGCTTTCCATTAATGTATGGTTTGTTAGGATAGGACAATATTAGGAAATCTGGAATCTGAGGTTGCAAAAAAATCAAAACATTGAGAAAATCTCCTTTAAAGTTGTGCATTTATGTTCACGATTGTGCTGCATTCACTCACAAAAATAAATGTTTTATATATTTACGGAAGGAAATTTACAAAATATCTTCATGGAACATGATCTTTACTTAATATCCTCATGATTTTTGGCATAAAAGAAAAATGGATAATTTTGACCCATACAATGTATTGTTGGCTATTGCCACAGATATACCCGTGCGACTCGTGACTGGTGATCCAGGGTCACATATAATAAATAACGCTTAAATAGAGCTTAAATAAAGCAAAAGGTAAATTAATATAATAATAAAAATGAAAAGAAAAAAATTGTTTGATATGAAGTGATTTTCTCAAACAAAATTGTTTTCTGGCTAACGCAATGAGAGAAACAACCATCAGAAAATAAAGCACTGAAAAACTCAAATACACATTGAAAGCAACAAAAACCTCCAAACTCATTTAGAAGCTTTCTGTAAAACTCCCTAGACAGCGTCTAGACAGCATTTCAGCTTTCCTCCATCAGATCACTGAAATACACACAATGTCAGTAAATTATAAGCATAAACCACGTTTTTCATTTAATACAAACTGCCTGCCATCCAAAAATGCAGTCCTGTGAAATTATAAACCAGAGTTTCCACTCAAACTCAAGCTTCAGAAAAGACGAGCGCAAGCACAGTCCCACTGAACTGGTGAGAACGGGAGTGAGTCGCCCTTCCTGAAATGATAACAAATGCCTTTATCATCCTCAGCAATCATTTCCACCGCTACAACATTTCAATGCAACAATGCTATGCAACTCCAATGCAACCTGAGACTATATCATAGTCGTGCATATTATAAAACATGTATAAAGGAACATGCATCAACCAAGGATGCAAAATAATGTTTAGTGAATTACAGTCTCTGCTCAGCTTCTGATGGGAAAAAGGCTTTCAGCAGATTCATTTTCTCCCAAACTCTCTCAAGTTTTCAATTTTCAAGTTTGGTTTATTTATATCGCACCATTAAAACAGTAGCAACTGACCAATGTGCTTTACAACATCGGATGAAATAAATACAAGCAAAAGCAGTAAAAAATTAATTTCACAAATAAAATCAACAATTTTCAAACTAAATAGCAAAAGAAAATCAAAATACTAACAGAAGACAAGTACAAACATAATCATCAAGGAACATTAAAAGCAATGGAAAAATAATGAGTTTTAAGCAAAGATTTAAAAATCTGTAATGTACTGTAGGAGCAAATCTAATGTGAACTGGTAACCTGTTCTAGAGTTTAGGGCCCGCAACAGCAAAGGCATGTTCTCCTCTTTGTTTTAAAGGGATGGTTGATTATGATTTGACTTTTCTAACTTTAGTTAGTGTGTAATGTTTCTGTTTGAGCATAAACAACATCTGCAAAGTTACAACACTCAAAGTTTAAAGCAAAGGGAGATATTTGCTTTTAAAGAAATCGCTTTTTAAGGACTACAACAAACGGCTGGTAGAGACTACACCACATTCCTCCCGGGTTAGTGACATCACCAACCCTAGAATTTACATAAACCCCGCCCCCGGAACACGATTTATAGATTATCAAGACAGAATATGCTAATCAATGACTAGAAGATAACTACACATCAGCTTCATAAACTCATCAACTAACCATTCAGAAACATAAAAGGATAAAAGATTTAGACATTTTCAGTGCATGTGTGTGTGAGGTAAAATGACATGAGTTGTTGAAGCTCCGCCCCCTGTGCCGGGAGCAGCAGCTCATTTGCATTTAAAGGGACAGACACAAAAACTGTGTGTTTTTGCTCACCCTCAAAAAGTGACAACTTTAACACGCTATATAAAAATATCTGTGGGGTATTTTGAGCTAAAACTTCACACACACACTCTGGGGACATCAAATACACATTTTACATCTTGTGAAAAGGAGAGGAGCCCGAGAAGGGTTATGTAGAGATAGAAGTTCAGATAGATATGAGGGATATAGATATCCTAAACTTTCTTACCTTGAAATTGCTTGCGTTGACCCATGAGGTTGCCAGACTGTCCATCATCCTATCCAGCATGGTCTGATCATTTTCCAGGTCATGTGACTTCTGTCTGTCCAGAATGTAGTCTATGATTTCCGGTCCAACTTGAAACCGACGTCCGACCTCTTTCTGCGTGACCTGCGCCACTATGTACTCCATGTTGGGCTCCATGACTTCGTCAAGACCGACCGAGACTCAGGAAGACAACACATAAAAACACAAATACTGGCCTGAAAACAACCTGTGATCTTGTTAATCCAAAGACCGAATCCAAGAGGCTGCAGGAAGAACGAATGTGGGATTGCGGACGGCACCGGTGCAACATGTGTTGATATTATAACCGACGAATCAAACGGTGCTGGTGCAAAACTTTCTGCAGGGTAATCGTGTCAAACGGCCAGTCCATCATCGTAACGAAGTCCAGTTCCTCGTCTCAGGGTCAAGTTCTGCAATGCAAATTAAAATAGTTATTTATTCACAGGTCAAGTATTATAAAAAGTCTCTTCCAAAAACTTAATGATCAGTTTAAATCGATAAATCTTACTGTATCATCTTACATATTAGTGGACAAATTTAATCATATTATCTTTATAAATTAAACAATAAATGATATATGATTTCATTAATACCGATTATAAGCGTTCATATAATACTGTTTTTTTTATGATAAAAGATTTATGAATGTACGAATATGTAAGAATAAATGGTTACACTTTATTTTAAGTTGTCCTTGTTACAGTGTTATTATACATTTAAGTACTGAGTAATAATATTCAACTGCATGTACTTCCTATAGGGTTAGAGCATTTGGTTTAGGGTTAGTTGCGTGTAATTATGCATAATTTATAGTTATTAGATTACCATGGCTTGCTATTAAGTATTTTTGCTCAGCAGAGACTGTGGCTAGCGGCTAGTTTTCAAAGTTACGAGCCACTCAGCATTTTCACTGGTCACAATTTTGACATCGATACCATGGGGAAAAACTGCCATATAGATATTTTTTTATATTATCTCATAATTTGGCAGTAGGTTTATTAGGCTGCTGTCACTTTAAGACCTGACGCACGGATCCGTTTTACTGTTACACATGCGTTTTCTTTCTCAACTGTTTACGTTCACTTAAAACATAACTGACTGTGTTCATGTGAATACTCGCCAAGACTGGCATTTTGACATTATTTTGTGTGTATTTGACTGTTTAAGTGCAATAAGCAGTGAAAAATAACTCAATTTAACACTGAGAGGCGGCTTTATGAGCGCACTTTGGCTATGAGCGCAAAATCTGCAGGAATGAGTAAAATTATGTGCTGAAATTCAAGCCCTGTAACACCAACAATATTCATCAGGAGCAAATGAAAGAAGTGAGTGAGGAGAAGCGGGTTTGTGTGTCACTCGCTGTCGGAGAGATGAGAGAGAGAGAAAGAGCAGCTGGTATCGAAGAGTTTCAGATATTTCAGTATCGATGTGTATCGAAAAAACAATATTTTGACAACACTCATTGCACTTAGTTTATTATTTCTGATGCCTTTTAAAAGACTACAATTGAAAAATGTATATATTATATATAAAATTCAACCCGCCAAAGTGGCTAGTAGAGACAGTTTCACGCCACTGCTGAAATACACACGTGACAAAATAACACCAACATTTTCCTATTTGCATGTTGTGATTTGTATAGTCACAGCGTGTACAAATAACAAGGTCACATGAGACACAGCCATCTTCTAACCGTACACACACTGGGAACTATATTCTCAGAAGGCGAAGCACTGCTACTTCTGCGGAGTGATTTACTCCAACTCTGAGCGAACTCTCTGCTCCTCTCCACGGGGCTTCTCAGGCGCTGCGAGTAAATCACTCCGCCCAAGTAGCAGTGCTTCGCCTTCTGAGCATATAGTTCCCAGTATGTGTACGGTTAGAAGATGGCTGTGTCTCATGTGACCTTGTTATTTGTACACGCTGTGACTATACAAATCACAACATGCAAATAGGAAAATGTTGGCGTTATTTTGTCTCTTATTAGGAGCAGTATGCTAACTGGAGCCATTTACCTCCAGTCTTTGTGCTAAGCTAGGCTAGCGGTGTGTGCGTCAGACAGAGTTACGGCACGCACGGAGATGAGAAGGGTATGTGTGGACGTATCTAACTCTGGGGGATACGGTGAATAAGCTAAAGTCCCAAAAGGTCGGCGTGTTCCTTTAACTATATGTAACATGAAACAAGGACACAAACATAAAGTGTTACCGAATAAACATGATGAACTGAGGGTAGGGGAACGTTAGAATAATGTTAGAATAACATTCTACAAACCAAAAATCAACATTCTATTTCTTTTAAGAAAACTTTCTTGGCTAACCAAAAACACACCTTAAAAAAGAACGTTCTGGGAAACAAAAATTGTTAGCTGGGAATATAGCAACTTTTATTTTTCATTCTTGTTCTGTTCTGATTATTGTTAAACTGAAAGGATTTGTTGTGGGGAGAGAGGAACTAAAACACCCTGTGTTTAGTGTTTATAATGTTTAATAAAATGCGACTTATACGTGAATTATGTTTTTTTTCTCTCTCTCTATATATATATTTTCTTATCATACCTGTAATAGGCTCAACTTTTCTTTTATTTGTCCAATGGTAAAAACAATGATCATTATGTAAACGCACAGTATTACTTTGAATCTTCAAATAACACAAAGTGCAATGGCAGTAATACTTTGTAATTACCATATTCAAACACCTTGATATTTATGACATTTTATGATATGATAACGCGGTATTTGCCATGGTAAGTGATTCAAATGCAAAAGATGATGTCACATGCATCATGTGTCACGTGAGAACATACATGTACCCTATATTTGAAGACATTAGCAGTCACAGTTCACCATTAAGCATTAATGAAGCAGCTGTTGTGATTGCTAACCTAACTTTAGCAGTGTTTAATTTCACCGAGCAGTTGTTTAGCAGCTGTCTGGCTAACAGATCTCAGTATAAACAGGACGGGCTGCATGACACTTACATGCTAAACAAACCCCGGGCCTTTCAGGGAGAACTCAACGAGTATTACGCGCTAAAAAAACGATAAAAACATACGGATAAAACATTAGCGACACTAGCAAGCGTCTGGATATCGTTGCTTGGTAACGGTGAAGAATGTTGGTTGTTATTAGTGCACGAGGCCCAAAAAGACGATGTTTACAACACGCGCGCGACCTTACATATTTTAAAATATAAAAACTTCACGTGCATTTTTTTACATACAAAATATAACAAGTGCATGCAAAAATAATCTTAACTGATATATTTAACCTGCTTAAACATCATTCATATAAAATGCATTTACCTGCCAAGCAAAACCGAATAAGATATTAGTATGTTACTAATATTAGTATACATGATGTATATAGTAAACAGCATATATATATATAAGTAGCTATATAATGCAAGTGCATTTTTCACTTGTTTATGTTAAAATAGGTTCCAGAAGAAAACGTTTGGTTTTAATGATGTGTAGATATTTTACTGGAGAAAAAAGATACAATAAGACATTTTGCATATATGACTAACAAAAAAGTACCTTGGTTTTTCCCATGGAATTTTTTAAGTAGCATAAATGCCACACAGAATTTCACTCGTTTAAATTATATTTTCTAATTTCCTTCTTGTTGCACGTGCATTCTTTCACATGGCATCAACTCATAATTAAACTATATACTAGATTAATATAGTACAGTGTTAATTGTACAGTAAAAGGTTTGGGGGTGACTTTTAAAAATGCAAAAGGAAGACCAACCCAACTGAGTGTACAGAATGACTAATGAATAAATTAATGCAAACAATGATCGAGATGGAAAGAAACAAGATGCAACTACAATGTCACAGTATAGCTAATGTTTGTTTTGCATGCATGCATGACAGTAAGAATGTATCCAGTGTGGCATATGCTGTTGAATATTACTCTATGCATCAACTACTTCCCCTGATAATGCATGCAAAGCCAATGCTGAGTCAGAACGCTAGTGATAAAGGCTGTGAAAAAGCTCGTTTGATAACGGACGTACCTGGCATATCTCGCTCTAAACCCTCTACATGGGAACCGTTTCCCGTGGGTTGATCATCATCAGTTGATATTTGGAAGGAAACAGCAGAAATCTCCGCCCATTGTGCGGCTTCAAACATCAAGATGACACTGCGCATGCGCCAGATTCAGCCGAGCTAGAGCGCCATCTGCTGTCTGATGAACTCAAAAATCTGCCAGTATGGCAAGCCGCTTTAACATTTATTCATTCGCAGAATATGAACTTGATATCAACAATTCAATTTTCACTAGTTAAAATGTTAATTCTTGATATCAAGAATTTATTTTTTTAACTAGTAAAAATTATAAATATTTGATTTCTGTAATTGTATTTTCACTAGTTAAATCTCACCATAGGCTGCCATTAAAAATCAATTGTTGATATCAATCAAGGAATTTATTTCTTACTAGCTGAAATTCCAATTCCAGAAATAAAAATTTTACTAGTAAAAATCATAATTTTTTAACATCAATGATTGCGTGGTTAATAGTGGCAATGTCTGTTCTTAATATAAACAATTGAATTGCTACTAGTAAAAAAAAATCATTTTTTATATCAATAATTCGATTTTCACTAGTGACCATTTTAATTTCTGATATCTGTAATGTGATTGTTACCAGTAAGAAAACTATTTTGGACATCTGAAATGACTCTCCTAATTATTGATATCAGAAATATATTTTCAGATATCAGAAATAACAGATGTAACATGGTGAAATACATTTACAGATATCAAGAATGAACATTTCAACTAGTGAAAATTGAGTTCTTGAAATCAGGAATTTATACATATTTTTATTTATATTATTTATATTTATGAATATTATATTTTACTAGTAAGAATTGTATTTCTGATATGTGAAATTAGAATTTCAACTAGAAAGAAAGAAATTCTTGACATCAACAATTGAATTCGAAAGGCAGTTTATGGTGACTTTTAGCTAGTGAAAATACAATTACAGATATCAAGAATTATAGTTTTTACTAGTTGAAATTTAATTCTTGATATCAACAATTCGTATTTCTGTAAGAGATGACGTCATTGTTGATATCAAGAATTAACATTTTTACTAGTGGAAATGTAATTACTGATATCAAAAATTGCCATTGTTACTAGTAGAAATCTAATTCCACTAGAAACAAACCTTGTTGTATTATTTTAATTTAATACTATGAAGCTGCTTTGATACAATCTGTATTGTGAAAAGCGCTATACAAATATACTTGACTTGACTTGACTTAATTCCTGATGTCAATAATTAGCATTGTAACTAGTGTATAATTGTTGATATCAGGAGTTCATATCAGGGGTATGTTTTCACAGGATTGTAAATGTAACACAAAATTTTGTTCATTAATATTTATTAATATTAAGCATTTAGTAATTTATTTGTAATAAACCTATTTAAAAAGTGTTAGGACTATTTATGTTAAATTATGTTTTTTAAACATCATGTTGTGTGTGCGTGTTTGTGTGTCGCCAGTGTTGTGTAAGGTAGGCACAAGGGTGGTTTTTTGTGTTAATTTCTATTTCCTGTTGCTGTGCAGGCTCTTTTATTGTATATGACAGTGCAAACAGCCCAATAACCCTTTTATTTAAAGGCTTAATTTATGTCCAGTAGACCGGTCCATTGCATTACGATTGAAAGCAGTATCAATAATGTCAAAAATGTGATATCCAGTCAAGTTCGGGTGCGTGTATGCTGTTAAATAAGTGTTCTCATCGACACGCTTGTTGTGATTCGCTGAGTTTTATAGACTTGGTATTGTTTCTTATTTAAAAGTGGTGAACCCCCGAAATGAATAAATGTTAAATCGGCTTGCCATACTCCTTGCGCCTTCATTTTTATTTAAATTAATTCTGAAATGCAGACTACCCAAATGCTTGTTAAAAAATATTTTTCACCAACGTCAAATAAAAAGAATGAAGATTTAAAATATATAAAGTTTTATATCATGTTTGGCGCTCAACAATAGCTGTTCATCATGTGTTCACGCGTTATGTATTTTACTCCTCCCATCATCATTATCCTCCTCCGACGACACACACGAATCCAAACGCGCTTTGATAACATGTCGTTTGGCATTGAATGCTGACATATTAAGTTATTATCGAAATATGCGTTATATTCTGTCTAAATCGTTGTCAAAAGGGAGAAAACAAGAACTGAAATGTCAAATGAAAGAACTGTCTGACTTCCTGAAGTGACTGTGACTCCTGCTGCTCGCGCTCAGGTGAGTTTATCAAGTTTCATAAATAATAAAAGTCACATAACGACGAGGAACTAATTTCATATTATTTTAGTACATAACATGTCATTTCTTTTTTCATATGTGCAAATAATCAGAATGTTGCCTGTTCCTCAAATATAGTAGCCTATATAATAAAATATTGATCATAATTTTAAAAAATATCCATACAAATTATTTTGTCATACCAAATATGTTCCCGTGAAAAAGTAATTAATTTTTCTGTGATTTCATTACAGTTCATTACAAATGTAATGCTTAAAATGTATGTTTTTGATGTCACCTTCTCCCTTTACACATCAGCTCAAGAATAACTTATGCAATTGGATATTGTTTATTTGAAAGAATTAAAAGAGCCGTTTCATGACTATCCTTCTATTGTTGTTCAACTGGTCGAGGTTGATTTGGGACTTGTAAGTAATGCAATACTTTTTAGAGAGAGTAATTAGTACAGTAATCGAATTACACTGTTAAAGATGCAAATAGTAATTTATCCAACACTATCTATTAATAAAGATATAATTTTATTCCCCTCTTGGCTTATTTGTCAAGTGTCTGGAAACATTTGAATCAGATTATCAGTGATAAAGCACAAATACTCGTCTTTTCTTTATCAAACTGCCAAACGATTTCTTCCTTTTGCCTCATTTTCATTGACTTTGCTTTGATTGAAAACTGATAAACCCCATTACCACTTCACTACATTTGTCACGCTTTAGTAAGACAGAATCATGGTCTGTGTTGTGTAAAGGTTGATCTTTTGTGTAACTGTATAAAGGTTAATCTTTTGTGTAACTGCTTGCATGGCAGAATCTCTCCGTCTTGTGGTCTGCACAGTTTTGCTTGAGCTGCAGAATCTTGGCACACAGATAAAGAGTCATAATGCAGTGTGTCCTATTTAGGGACGCTGCATGGGTGGATGTTACACTAAGGCCTATTTTTTTTCCCAGTAGAAACAGTTCTGACCTCTTTCTTACGCCGCCATACCTGGTCACTGACAGCTTTCAGAAGTCATCTTGGTTTCTGTCTGTCTGTGAAGATTCACTGTTCATGCATGTGCAAACATGTACTCGTGACTGAACATATGCATTAAAATAACTGCAGTCCCTTATTGTATGAGTAGCACTTATGCGTTATGTCAACTGTACTCTTCTCCACATGCTCTGTTTTACAAACATGTCACATGTAGACTCTTGCAATGGAGTCGGTATTTAACCAACATACATACTTATAATGCATACTCCTTGTTTGCCTACAACAAGAGTTTAATGTGAGCGTGGGAGTCAGGAGGACAAAACCTTTTTAGGCTTTTTTTCATCCAAAACAAAGAATTTCTAGAATAGACTATGAACTTCTGTTATGATTCTTTACTTGGGTTTTTGCGCACACTGATCGGTTGTTGCAATTGAAAGTCAAGCATGCTTTGTTATATTTCACAGATAAAACAACAGCATATGAATGTGGAGTGACATAAAGCAGAATAAATGATTTTTTATTTATTAATTAATATTCATTCATTAAATCTCAAAACTATGAACCCCCAAAGGTTGGCATGGTGATGAAAAAAAAAGTGCACTTTGTGTAAAAACACTAAGAACCTGGAAGGAAGACCTTTGGGAAAAACTAGGGCTGTGTCTGAAATCGCACCCTATACCCTCATTCACTATTCCCTACATTAGTCCACTAATATAGTCCAGTTGAAGGAGTGAATGAAAACGAGGAGTGCTTGTTGTTTAATAGTCATTTGAAACTTAGCAATCTGGCAGCTCCAGTAGTAATAAAAAGATTGTTCTTGAACTCTGTCTTCTATAAACCTTATTTAAATAATTTAATAATCCGTTAAAAAGGAATTTATACCTGTATGAAATTATGCTGTACCCACATTGGACCAGCGGTTTGGAAAATTAATCTTCTGACCATCGACTTCTCTAGCCGACGCCGTTGAGTGTACATCGGTTGTACACTCATTATAGCGGTGCATTGTGGGATTGAATGAGTGCACTGTGGTTTCGGATAGCACTACAAATGGCTGTTCCCTCAAATAATGCCCTATTTAAGGCTATAGGGGGCGGTTTTGGACACAACCCTTGGAAACGGGAATGATTTTAGTTGTAGGAACACCTTTGGTGGGGACTAAATGAGCTCCTACTTCAGAGTCAGGTCTAACCTAACACGATAAGACCTACCAGTGACGTAAGTGTGCGCTGATTGACCGAATGCATTCGAAACACCGACACCCGCCATTTAAAAAAAGGCGTGTAAATATAATTTACATATACGAACTCCACGAACATGGAAAACCGCGATAGATGGACCGACGCCAAAGTCCAGGCACTTCTTAACCTTCATGCTAAGGTTAATGTTGCATGCTACGTCGCTTTCTGCCGGCTTACGTCTCTTCAGAGTTCATGCTGACCAGGAAAATGGCCCGAAGAGAACATTTAGGCTAGTTCGTCCGAAATCGCATACTCTCTTGAGTAGGAACTATTTTGAATAAGTGATTACTTCACGACCACTAAAAAAGTATGTTCTATATAGTGTAGTATGAATATAATCTGGACGTACTACATTTGCCATATTGTCATCATCATGTGACCTGTCACTGCCATTCACAAATCATCTCCCGTGGCCTCATGGGATAGTAAAGTGTCCATCGTATACTAGGTCATCCAGGTACTTTTTAGCCTACTGTTTTATGAGTACTGTGAATCTTCTTTTGTTACATACTGTTTTTCACCTACTATATAGTAGGGAAGTGTGTGATTTTGGATGCAGCCATAGATTTGTCGAATCATACGTCATCAATAGCGGTTCACTTCCGTGATTTAGTATGATACCAGAGTTCACATGAACCGTACCCCAGTCCACCCTTTTTATGCGGACTCGGGTACGGTTCGGAAAACAGCGTTCACATCATCCAAACGAACCGAACTCCAAAAGTCCTAGTGAAAGCACCCTATAACAACCCGGTGCGAAAGATGATAGGGAAACTACACTGTAAAAAGCACATATGCGACGTAAAAGTTCCTGTCTCTCTGTGGTCTCTATAAATCCCATGGCACTTCTCATAAATAATGGCTTGCAAACTATTGCATTCCCTTGAGAAACTTTACATTAGCTCCCAAGATATTAGATAAAAAGCCAAGTCTAACTCGTTCATTGTAGCGGACAAAGCCGTTTCAAACAACTGGTGTTCATCCATAGCCCTCTTGCAATGTTTACTAATGACTTCGGCGTCACAGCGCTGTCCAGGGCCGGAGTGGGGCCACTTTTCAGCCCGGGAGTTTCAGGCCCAAGACCGGCCCACTTTTTCCATGGTGGAATTCCAAATTAACGCTTTTTCCAAATTGGATAAATGAAGCAACAGTTCAGCTCTTACTATTGTGTAGTTTGTATTAATACCGTGGTTCAACAAATAATGTAAAAGTTAAAGAGGCTATATGCGATTTTCTGAAATTTAAACTCGCGACTGACACCTGTGGCCAAAAAACGGAACTGCTCTTCCTTTCTGCTCGCTCTCGTACGTGCACACTTCACAAGTCATCCGCTGCAAAGAAGTCAACATTATGTTTACAGAGGTAAGAACAGTCAAATACATATATTGTTTGAGAAACCAAGTTTGTTTGCTGACTAGCGGCGGTGGCAGAGTGATCTGAAACGTTTAACATGAACGCGCTTGACGTCACATCCGCAGACAGCGCGGGAAAAATCCGACCCGACAGAAAATAGGAAAAATAGGATACAGGCTTATAGGTGCACCCACTGTGAGCTGACAAGGTGTCAGTATGCTCATCAGGAGATGTTTGAGTCATAAATGGTAAAATAAAAAGGCTATTGTTACGTTTATTTTGGGGAAAAAGATGCATATAGCCCCTTTAAATAATAATTCACTTAGACTTTATAAGAAGCAATTGCGACTTTATTTCACGCAATTTTGACTTTATATCAGAATGTAAACTCGCAATTGTGAGATAAAAAGTTGCAATTATCTTTTAAAATGTTTTATTCTGTGGCGGAAACAAGCTTCCATACCTCCTGGCCTCTTCCTCCCATCCATCCTCCCTGACGCGTACCGTTACGGTAGGGCCGGCCCAGCTATCGGTAGGCGGTGCCGCGTTAACCTGCCTGAGAAAACGTTTTGAAAAGACGGCTATGGACCCAACCAACTCTATAGGAGGGGAGGAGAGAACTCCCTCACATGGTACAACCCATGCAGAAGCTGCGCGCTGCGATGTCAGAATGCGTAACGTGTGTAGCCTAATGTAACTAACGTGACAAATATGAAAAAAAATGGAAAAAAAATCCTCGACCGGCCCAAAAGTGAAGCGGCCCACCGGGAATTCTCCCGATTCTCCCGATTACCCACCCCACCCACGATTTTTAGATTATCAAGACAGAATATGCTAATCAATGACTAGAAGATAACTACACATCAGCTTCATAAACTCATCAACTAACCATTCAGAAATGTCCTGTTGCTTCTACATGTTGTCACTTCTTCTCGAGTCTCTCCATCATTGTCTGACTCCGGTTTGAACATGAAAAGGCTAAAAGTTTTTGAAATTTTCAGTGCATGTCTGTGTGAGGTAAAAGGACACGAGCTGTTGAAGCTCCGTCTCTGTGCCGGGAGCAGCAGCTCATTTGCATTTAAAGGGACAGACACAAAAACTGTGCGTTTTTGCTCCCCCTCAAAAAGTGACAATTTTAACATGCTATATAAAAATATCTGTGGGGTATTTTGAGCTAAAACTTCACACACACTCTCTGGGGACATCATTATACCACCCCTTTAATGAGCATCATTACTCGACGCCAGAGTAAACTCGCTGAGCAAATTCAACTTGTGCTCTCGCGAGAACTCTGGATTTCCAGGGTAGCTCCGTTAGGGGCTCCGCACAAAACCACAGAAGAAATGAATGTGCTGTTTCTCATCTTTTATACAGATACCTGACCCACATGGCCCATCAGTACTCGTCTCTAAACTGTCCAGAGGAGAATGACGAAACCACGAGTGAAGATTTCGAGTCAGACCTGCACCCAGACGTCACCAATAACCGTTCCACAACCATGCAGATTATTCACCAGCATAACGCCGAGAGTTACGCTCACTCTTCAGCGTACGCCCATCAGACGCCCTTCCCCAGCTGGGACAATCACAAGGACTGGTTGTCCTCGGATTCTCCTCACAGTCTTCCCTCCTGTCTTCCCTCTGCGGTCTATCACACACTCTCAGAGAGCAGCTCGTTTTTTCCCAGCAGGCCTCACTCTCTTCCAGGCAGTTGTAGCCCGAGTCTAGAGCATCCAGGATCTTTGCATTCGTTTCCTCCGTCTGTGAACACACACCACTATCCCTCGCCCTCGCACCCCAGCGCTTACATGCAGTGTTGTGGTCAGTGTCGCCCTCCTCCACGTCACATGACCCCCGTTCATCATCACTGTGGCTCCAGACCGGGACATCAGCTGCCCTTCAGACCCTCAGGTGCGTTACAGGAGAAACGTATCATAATGTTTGAAAGTTTGGGGTTGCTTTTATTCAGTAAGGATGCATTATTACAGTAAAGACATTTATAATGTAACAAAAGATGGTAACACTTTATTTTACAGTGTCCTTGTTACATGTACTTACCGTAGCAATAACAGTAAATTATGCATAATTACATGCTACTAACCCTCAACCAAACCCTAACCCTATAGTAAATATGTAGTTAATTATTATTACTTAGTACTTAAATATATAATTACAATGACACCTTAAAATAGTGTAACCCACTTTATTTGTGTCTTTATGTTACATGTATTTACCATAGTAATAACAGTAAATTATGCATAATTACATGCAACTAACCCTCAACCAAACCCTAACCCTATAGTAAATATGTAGTTAATTATTATTACTTAGTACTTAAATATATAATTACAATGACACCTTAAAATAGTGTAACCCACTTTATTTGTGTCTTTATGTTACATGTATTTACCATAGTAATAACAGTAAATTATGCATAATTACATGCAACTAACCCTCAACCAAACCCTAACCCTATAGTAAATATGTAGTTAATTATTATTACTTAGTACTTAAATATATAATTACAATGACACCTTAAAATAGTGTAACCCACTTTATTTGTGTCCTTATGCTACATGTGCTTACCATAGTAATAACAGTAAATTATGCATAATTACATGCAATTAACCCTTCAACCAAATCCTAATCATACCCTAACCCTATAGTAAGTACATGCAGTTGCTTAATATTACTCAGTACTTAAATATATAATTACACTGTAACAATGACATCTTAAAATAAAGTGTAACCAAAAATATTTCCATTTCAAAATTCTGTACTTTTGAACTTTCTATTCATCAAACAATCTTAAAAATAAATGTTTCTTGAGCAGCAGATCATCATATTAGAGTGATTTCTGAAGGATCATGTGACACTGAAGACTGGAGTAATGATGCTGAAAATTCAGCTTTGATCACAGGAATAAATTACACTTTACTGTATATTCACAATTTAAATTGTAATAATATTTTACTGTTTTTACTGTATTTTTGATCAAATAAATGCAGCCTTTGTGAGCAGAAGAGACTTCTTTAAAAAAAAAATATTACAGACCCCAAACTTTTGAATGGAAGTATTCCTCAACTTAAAGGTTTAAATGCAGCACTTTGTTCATCAAAGATCCATTTTTTGTTATTTTTATAGGGTTCTTGAGGTAGTATATGGTTCTTTTGGAGGTTAAAATATTGAAAATATGGCCTAATTGAAAATATTGGTTCTCCAGATGCATATTTTGATTTCTGGATAGTTTTCTAAAAAAAACTATGGATTACTAAAGCAAGCTGTAAAATGTGTTTGTTCTAATTGAGAGAAATGGAAAGAAATATGTTCCACCCATCATACTCACCTCTATGTTGTTCCAAAACTATATGACTTTCTTTCTTCTTAGAAACCGAAAGTAAAAGCTGTTCAAAGTGCACAAAAAAGGGTCAAAATGTTGATGCGGTTGAGTATGAGAACTTGGCATGTTGCATTTGTTCATGTGACACTATCAAACCTGACACAAGGCATCTAAATGCAATCATTTTGAATTGAACACAAGCGTTTACACTCTCAGAAAAAAAGGTACAAAAGCTGTCACTGTGGCGGTACCTTTTCAAAAGGTACACCTTTGTACCTAGAGTGCATATTAGTCCCTCAAAGGTACATATTGGTACCAAAAGTGTACATATTAGCTCCAAAAGTGTACATATTAGTACCTCAATGGTACATTGAGGTACTAATATGTCCCAGTGACATCACTGTCCCAGTGACAGCTTTTGTACCTTTTTTTCTGAGAGTGTATGTACAAAAACAGTCTAATAAGTGGGTCAGAAAAACACAATGGTTTAAAAAAAAAAAAAAAAAAAAAAAGTTAAAACAAGCACAATCAAGCCCAAAAGACCTAATTCATACACATTTTAAAAAACTGTCGAGGATATACACAATAAAGCCAAAGGCTTAAATGGCGAGTTATGGTGAGTAAATGACAGACTGTACACGTTCGTTCACCCATGAACTCTCAGAATCACTGCTATATGAATGTATTCTATGCGTATACATTTTTGTTTGCTTTATTTTGCAGGTCTGATGCAGTACAGACAAGTGGATACACGAAGTGGATATTCTGAAAAGTGAGTCCTTTTACCTGCCCATATCACTACAACCTAACACGTATGGTCCAGTCATAAGAAAAGACATTGCTTTCAAATCTTGCAATTGTGAGTTTATCTCAAAAAGTCAGAATGGCAAGTTTTTGGAATTGCAAGAATTCAGAGTTTATATCAGGGTTGTCGAAAGTGCCTGTACTTCGGTACTGAAATTTAAAAAATGTGAGTATTCTTCTAAATCTGCAGTATTAGTAGGTAGTACTGATTACTGTGTGTATTTGTTACCCGCCGATAAACACTGCTTTCAAAAGCTTCCGTGTGTACTGGCCGGTATTTGCTGTTAAAAACGGGAGACGCTGGTCAATGGAACGTAAAAAAAGCACATGTTTTTTATGAAGTATAAACTTTAGCGCCGTGTGTTAGATCGCTGTGTCGTGCGAGAGATGCTGCAGAAGACGCGAGACCCGAGCACAAAGGTTAAAGACGTCCAACTAGCGTGTTTACATGGAGAAACAATGGAAAAGTAGTGCATTGAAATGGAAAAACGCTTTCTGTGTGAAGAGCATCAACGGTTTCTATTTACAACGTGTTTTTAAAGTGTTGATCATTGTAGCCAATCACAGGCGTATCTGCGTATCGCAGTGGCCAATCAGAGGCGTTTTAGTGTGTCAGAATCCACTCAAAAAACTGAATAGACCTGTCACTTGTTCTATGTAATATGTAGGTTTCTTTAAAATCATTTTATTACAAATTTTTCACATGATCTTTTTAGAAACAGTGTTTACTTATAAACATTTGAAGGCTAGATGCTGTTGTAGGCTATTATGTACTTAAGTATTATCATCATCATCATAAATAAATAAAAACTATTTAATTAATATACTAAACTAATATAATATACTAAACAAAAAAAAAGAGGTTGCAACAATTTGTTCTATGGCACTGAAATTAGTACTGAGAACCGCAATTCTACAAGCAATTCTGACTTTTTTATTAGAATTATGAGATATAAATTCACAATTGTGAGAAAGTTTTTTTATTCCATTGTTGAAACAACTAATGAAGAAAGAGTCATTCATTTTAAAAAAAAATAAAGCTTGCAAATTGTAAAAGTTTACAATCATGTCAATCTACTCATGCAGTGTTTGCTGAGGTGTAACTTCTGTGTGTGTGTGTCCTCAGTGGTCATGCATCTCTGAACCCCAGACAGGCCAGTCAGTGCATCACACACCTGTCACAGGAACAGAGTGAGTTCTACTTCCTGTCAACACAACCATATGACCTAGAATAACGAAAATACAGCCAGGTTAAATGCTGAAGCCTCAGATTAGCACGTGTGCTCCTGTGTTTCGCTCTTTCACACGTGTGTTGTTTATTTTTCCCCACACAGGGAAAGTGTTTGTCACATACGAGGCCGACAGTGAAGAGCATCTGAAGGAGATCATTAAGTTTGTGGCTTTGCTCAGGAACAACGGCTTTGACACGCATGTACAGCGATAATCATTTAAAATCACAGTTTTCCAATGAATCTAGACAGTTGAAGTGGGTTTGGACTGATTCTTGAGTCTTTGTGCACACAGATCGATGTTTTTGAGCAACAGCTGAACAGCATCAGTAAGATCGACTGCATGGAGAGATATCTCAATGAGGTAAATATACAGACACAGGAAGTGACATCATCAGTGGCGTCATCTAAACACCTACAATTATTGTCTCTCTCTCTCTCTCTCTCTGCAGAAAGATTACCTAATCATCATCGTCATCAGCTTGAGGTATTACGAGACAATATCAGGCATTAATATCAATATGGACAGTGACGAGAGAATGTCAAACACAGTGTACATCCACAAACAGGTCAGAAAATAACAGCTCTCCTCCACAACCTGCGAACAATCACAGCTGATTCCTGTAGATTAACGTGAGCATGCACTGTGATAAAGCACGAATGCATTGAGCACACAAACATTGATTGCATTAAAATAATATTAATTATTATTATTATTAATACTTTTGCTGATTCCAGTGGTGTGAGCATGCAATGTGATATTTAATAAGCACTAACATACATTGCACAGAGAAATAGTCAATGCATTCAAATAATAATAATAATAATAATAGCAATGATAATAATTATTATTATTATTGGTACTTTTGCTGATTCCAGTGGAGTTTAATGTGAGCATGCAATGTGATATTTTAATAAGAACAAATGCACACACAAATATTGAATGCATTCAAATAATAACAATAAAAAACTTGTTTAATTAAATTAAATTATTTTAATAGCTGCTCTTCAGGTTTGAATAAAATAATTTCTTGGAGGAAATATTTCATTGAGGTCATTACAATGCATTCTGGGTGTGCATGAGCTGTGACGAATACGTGTGACAAAACAAGCCTGACAACATAATCGCGAGGGTTTGGTGAAGGGAGTGTGTTGCTCTACTTTTGTCTGTTAAACACACTATACTAATATTTGTGTTCGATTCCCTCCATCAGCTGCAGAGTGAATTCATTCAGAACGGCTGCAGGAACTACAGGTTCATTCCTATTCTGTTCCCAGGGGCTAAAAAGGTTTGTGAAGTTCAACAGGTGCGACTTTTACCCGAAGCATTTCAGCAAATCAAAGCATGTTTGTAAGCCTCTAATGCACTGAACCGGTTAATCTAGTCCCACACGGGTTCTCTACTCTTCACCGTCTAATAGACTCACAAAGCAAAATATCAATTCAGCTTCTATTTGCAAACATAGCAAGGTTTCTCAGGACTGACGCAGGACCTGTTATCTTCTCGTCCTCAGAGTTACGTTCCCGCCTGGCTGCAGAACACACACGTCTACAGCTGGCCGACAGATCGGGACGATATTCTCCGCAGGTTAATGCGTTTGGAGAAATACAAACCTCCTCCGATCGGCCCTCTGCCGACGATAGTCTCGGTTCCCCTGAGTTAGAGCCGGAGACGAGAGCTTCAGCGCTTCAGTCGCATACTTCTGTAACATGCTAGTGTTTCTGTAGGACGCAGTGTGGATAGTGTGTACCTGGATGACCTGATGCACTCGACTTTACATTTCCACCATGATAAGTTAACTGGAACAGATATGAGCCAAGATTATTAAAGGATTAGTTCACTTTCAAAAAAAAATTGCTGATAATTTACTCACCCCGATGTCATCCAAGATATCCATGTCTTTCTTTCTTCAGGTGAAAAGAAATTAAGGTTTTTGAGTCATCTTCATTTATATAGCGCTTTTAACAATGTAGATTGTTTCAAAGCGGCTTTACAGAGATAAATGGATCATTTAAGGTAACAGAGGTTGTTTTAGCTTTATAGCGGTTCTTGAATAAAGATATTTTCCAGCTAAAGTTAGTTTTGATTGATTCGCTTCCGTCGCAACGATCATTAGTTATGAAATTAGAGACCACTAAGACGACACCGTTCTCTCTACACAGACTTTAAACGCGAACCTGTGAGAAACGCTGATGGCGCTCACGTGCGCATCAAGAATTAATTCTATAGTTATGCGCATTTGAATATATTTTCGCAGGTTTGTAATTCCCTACAAACCAAGCCTTAACAAACTACTGGTCTGGCCTTAAAAAAAATTATACAGAACTTTATCACTTCGCGGTAGATACGCGAAACCGAAATTATCCTGACGACGCTTTATCTGTAGAGTGGGAAAGGGATCCTCTATAGGGCGAGACTAGTTGGCACTTCAGCACTGCGTTATCATCGGGTCCAGGCGAAGGTCCTTCGTCAGATCTGGATATGGCCCGGATCCGAGGAATGTTGAGGAAAACATTCCAGGATTTTTCTACACAGAATGGACTTCAATGGCAACCAACTATTCCAATGTTCAAAGAAGGTTTCCAATTTCCATCTCAATGCAGCTTCAAAGTCTCGACACGATCCCAGTCGAGGAATAAGGGTCTTAACTCGCGAAACGATCGGTCATTTTCTGTAAAAAAAATTTTTTTTTAAATAATATATATATATATATATATATATATATATATATATACTTTTTAACCACAAATGCCCATATTGTACCTTCTCTGAGACGCGCCACGTATTACGTCATCACGGTGGAAAGGTCACGAAAAAAATAAAAATAATAATAATAATAATAATAAATTAAAACAAAGATGTCGGACGATTTTGAAGTTGGAGGAGAAATTGAGATGACCTTTTTTGCTCTTCCCTACCTTTCTGAACCGGAGTACACAGACAAATAAGATAGATGACGTGACGCACGACCTTTCCAACGTGATGACGTAATGCGTGGCGCATCTCAGAGATGATACACGACGAGCATTTGTGGTTAAAAAGTATATAATTTAAATTTCTTTTTTAGAAAATGACTGATTGTTTCGCTAGATAAGACCCTTATTTCTCGACTGGGATCGTGTCGAGACTTTGAAGCTGCATTGAGACGGACATTTGAACCTTCTTTGAACATTGGTTGCAATTGAAGTCCATTCTGTGTAGAAAAATCCTGGAATGTTTCCGTTTTCCTTCATTTATTTTCGACTGAAGAAAGAAAGACATGGATATCTTGGATGACATGGGGGTGAGTAAATTATCAGCAAAGTGAACTAATCCTTTAACATGTTTTTTGATTTATTTGATTATATATTATTTGAAATAGCAGTATAACAATTTTACTTCAGAAATGATAACTAGACGCCACTCACATGTGACAATGTAGCATACTACTGTTTGAAATGTTTATCATTGCATACTGTATCCTTATCCCATATTTTATTAACGTTTTTTGGTAACACTTTACAATAAGGTCTCATTTTTAAACATTATTTAATGCATTATTTAACATGACCTTACTATAAGCAATATATTTTGATAGCATTTAATAATCTTTGCTAAAGGCATAGTTCACGTTAAAATGAATATTTAGTCATAATTTACTCACCCTGGTGTTGTTCTTATGTGGTGTGTTAAGCTGTCATATTAAGAGTTTTTCTATTAAACTGTGACCTGTAAAAGTTACTGTACAAAGAAACGCAGTAGCAGATTATTCTCTCGTTTTTATAATAATAATAATCAGATGTTTTGGTACTTCAACATTCTTCTGCATTGAATACATAAATATATGCACATTTATGTATAGTGCCACAGTTCTCAATTTTCAAAATGTTTTTATAGTATTCATATAATATAAAAAAATCGTACAAAAGCATTTAACTCGCTGTGTCTTTTAAGTGTGTCTTTTAAGTCATGTATCATTTTCATTGTACTTTGTGAAATATTTTTTTAATTAAAGAGTGTAATAAAATAATGCAATGACAATACTATTTATTAATAATATTTTTTATTATTATAACACCCTCAGTTTTATGTGCTGAACTGGAGTAGCAGTTGGACATTAATATCTGTAACAGATGCAGTGTT
Source organism: Squalius cephalus (assembly GCF_949319135.1). Lineage (NCBI taxonomy): Eukaryota > Metazoa > Chordata > Actinopteri > Cypriniformes > Leuciscidae > Squalius > Squalius cephalus. Next base: position 31,222,632 of record NC_137143.1, on the reverse strand, counting down.
TCTTTAACAATGACAATATTCATGTTTCAATACAAGAGAAAAAAAAATATCACCATTGTTGATCAAAACTAACATTAACATTGAATGAATAAATAAGGACAAAACACATAAATTTAGTGTTGGAACGCTCACTATCGTATATACAGCGGATTAGGATTAGTAGTATTTTTTCCATTTTGACCTTTAGCGTTGTGATATATTATTTAATAAACAAATATAATAAACTCACAAAAAACTGACGTACCAACGAAACGAACTTCATCTGCACACCTCGTGTCCTGTATAGCAGCTTTTGCTTTGAAAACACAGTAAAACCTGTCATAATGTCTTTGCATTTTCAATGCAAATCATCAGCTTGATCATCGGCTTACAGTAGTGCACGTTAAATATAAATATGGCAAAAGCAGCTGTAAAAAAAATCAACAAAACAACAACAGAGGAAACCAACACTCATATCTACACTCCATCCTGTTTTGGCCACATGAACATGTGCGTTTAGTAACAACAGGATTGTGACGGTTCACTTTGTTCAGGTTCTGCTAGTTGAACATGATGGATTCAGGATCCTGGTTCATCATTTGCGCCATGTGACGCAGAACATCCTTCTTAGTAATGATTCCAAGCAAACGTCTGAAGTAAGAGAAACAGTAGTTTAGTCATCAACCGTTTTAACCATATCTGATTAGAGACAGCTCATGCTTTTCAAGGTGATTTTATCACACCTGTTTTCATGTTAGCCTGATTTAATCTGTCAGCTTTAAGCCAGGAAGCTGAACAACATCATATAGTTTATATGACATATAATAGTTTGTATAGGCTATAATGACATATACACGCTACTTTGCAAAAGTTTTGGGTCGGTACGTTTTATCTCTTCTGTTCACCAAGGCTGCTTTTATTTGATCAAAAATACAGTAAAGAAGTGAAATAATATTACAATTTAAAATAGCTGTTTTCTATGTGAATATACAGTAAAGTGTAATTTATTCCTGTGATCAAAGCTGAATTTTCAGCATCATTACTCCAGTCTTCAGTGTCACATGATCCTTCAGAAATCACTCTAATATGATGATTTGATGCTCAAGAAACACTTCTGATAATGTTGAAAGCAGATTAATATTTTTGTGGAAACCGTGATACATTTGGTTTTTCAGGATTCTTTGATTAATGGAAATGTTCAAAAGAACAGCATTTATTTGAAACAGAAATCTTTAGTAAGATAAATGTCTTTTAAACACTTTGTGTCTTTGCAGAATAAAAGCATTAACTCCTCCTTTTTTTTTTTTATCTTAACCCAAAATTTTAAATGGAAGTGTATCAAGGTTTCCACAAAAATATGACGCAGCGTTTTCAACATTGATAATAATCATAAATGTTTCTAAATCCTCATATTAGAATGATTTCTGAGGGATCATGTGACACTGAAGACTTTGATCACAGGAATAAATTACATTTCACTGTATATTCACATAGAAAACTGTGATTTTAAATTGCAATAATATTTTTACTGCATTTTTGATTAAATAAAGCAGAAGAGACTTCTTACAAAGACATTCACTCTAATATGATGATTTGATGCTTAAGAAACACTTCTGATAATGTTGAAAGCAGATTAATATTTTTGTGGAAACCGTGATACATTTGGTTTTTCAGGATTCTTTGATGAACAGAAAGTTCAAAAGAAATATCTTTACTGTCACTTTTGATCAATTTAATGTGTCCTCACTGAATTAAAGGATTAATTACTGACCTCAAACTTTTGAAAAGTAATTTATAACACTGCCAAATCAAGTGACTAGTTCATCCTCTAAACTAAAGCAATGGCTGCAACATGATGTCTATTTCTGAGGCAGTGAGCTCGGAAGCCCCGCCCACTGCAAAATCTCATTGGCCACGCCTCGTGTATTTGAAAGGGAACCTATTATCCAAAATAAGATGCAAAATAAGTCTCAGGTGTCCCCAGAATGTGTCTGAAGTTTCAGCTAAAAATACCACACAGATTTTTTTATTAAAGCTTGTCAAATTTGCCCCAATTTGGGTGTGAGCAAAAACACACCGTTTTTGTGTGTGTCCCTTTAAATGCAAATGAGCTGCTGCTCCCGGGCCCCTTTCCAGAAGAGGGCGGAGCCTTTACAGCTCGTGCTTCAGACACTCCAGCAACTACACAACTGGAGAATCTCACGCAGACAAAATTGTCAGTAGCATCTTCAGACTCAGAAAGAACTTACAACTTCTAGAATGCAACTGGACATTTCTAAATGGTTTGTGGATAAATGTATGTAGTTATTGTGGCCCCCTTTAAAGAGATGGTTCGAAGTAAAATCAACCTAGGGTCCTTTGCACCATGACCTCGAGCCAAACACCCCCCAGAAGCCTTTTCCCCTTGGTCGAACATTATTAAAGTTAGAGCTTATTTAGAGATATCAGCCGGATGGCTTAGTGCAGGCGCTAATGGATCCAAGGCTGTATCTGGTAAATTACCCCAGTAATAATGCCCAGAATGGGACCAAACTTCTACAGTAGCACAAATAGGTTCTGTACTTATACAACGAGGCATTGGAAAGTTTGTAAGTACATCAGGAGTTTATTTAAATAACACTTGCCTGATGACTAATGCTACCGCTAACCTGATGCTAAGCGATGTATAAGGATGTAGTGTAACGACGCTCAGTTCCAGGAATGCACTAATATTTTGTTGGTAGTACCAGTTTATAACAATTATTAGTTAACATTAAGTTGTCAACACTTCGGAAAAAATTATAATTCGTCGTTACACTACATCCTTATGCATCGCTTTCTGCCAGGACTTCTACAGGCTTTTCCCAAACCCCTGAAGTGACGTCGACGTCCGGGTTAGTGGTAGCATTAGCCATCAGGCAAGTGTTATTTAAATAAACTCCTGATGTACTTACAAACTTTCCAAAGCCTCGTTTTATGAGTACAGAACTTATGTGTACTACTGTAGAAGTTTGGTACCATTCTGGGCATTATTAGTGCGGTAATTTACCAGATACAGCCTTGGATCCATTAGCGCCTGCACTAAGCCATCCGGCTGATATCTCTAAATAAGCTCTAACTTTAATAATGTTCGACCAAGGGGGAAAAAGGCTTCGGGGGGGTGTTTGGCTCGAGGTCATGGTGCAAAGGACCCTAGGTTGATTTTACTCCGAACCATCTCTTTAAACATCACATACACGTTCAGAGCAGGGATTGAAATTAATCAACTGTGGCGAGTAACGCTGTCAAATCACTTATTATGTTTGATGAATGTATGAAATCCAAATTTATAATATACATACACACACACATATGACGTAGTTAATCTGGTTTATTTCTTTTTTCCTTTCTTATTTTTGGCGATTTAGAGTTTCTGAATGGCCGAAGTTAATTTCAAACTCTGGTTCTGAGATAATCTAATCTAAACATATGCATTTTTTTATTATTAGTTGCCTAAAAACAGTAATTCTCACCCGCTGCGTGTGACCAGACACTGGCGGAGACCCAGCTTGCGGAAGATGTCCACCACCGTCTCCATGGGCGTGTGATCGGTGACGGTGAAGGGACTCAGGTTCAGGATGCGTCTCAGTTTCAGAGGCTGAGGGTTCGTTGCAGGAATCTGTGGAGCGTCTTCGGTGAAATACACCACGGAGTTACTCACCACACCGTCCTGCTTCTGACGCGCCGTTTCTGAGGAGAGGCGATACATTTATGATTATTAACATCATACAGTATTTCATACTAGGACAGAGTATTCGCCACTTACATGTATATCATGTACCATATTCTTTTGTTTCTTGTTTTCATACTCATGAGAAGCAAAAATGCTGATTTTTAAACTGATTCAAGGATTCCTCTTGAACCAGAATATTAAAAAAATATTATATTCTTAAAGAATATTAATCAAAAATGTTTCTTGAGCATCAAATCCTCATATTAGAGTGATTTCTGAAGGATCATGTGACACTGAAGACTGGAGTAATGATGCTGAACATTCAGCTTTGATCACAGGAATAAATTACATTTTATTATATATTCACATAGAAGACAGCTAGTTTAAATTGTAATAATATCTCTCTATTTTTACTGTATTTTTTATTAAATAAACAAAGCTTTGGTGAGCAGAAGAGACTTCTTTCAAAAGCGTTAAATAATTTAACCGACCCTGAACTTTAGACCGGTAGTGTATATAATTCATTAAATTAACACTGGGTCATAATTAACTAAAACTAAAACCTTTTTTTAAGTATCATGAAACAAAATAAACATTAACTAAAATAAAATATAAAAAAATTAGCTGCCAAGGCAACATTTCTCATTTTAGTTAAGTTTAACTTGAAGAACTAAAATAACTAAAACTAATAAAAAAAACTGAATCAAAACTATATAGACAGTTAAAAAAAAAAACATAAAAAAGTACTAAAATTAAAGCAAAAATAGAAAAAATAAATAATTCAAAATATTAATAAAATGTATAATAGTAGCCTATATCAATAATACTAAAATAGCACAGATGAACACCTGATGACACAATCATATTATTATATGCACCAATATTGACAATATTATTTAATATAGTATATTTTATAAATGCCAATTATTTTACTTCTTGAATCTACTTGACTACAATGACTGTTTGAAATGATGGTTCCTCTGTAATATCACAGCAAATGACACCAAATATTGTAAAAAAAGCTAAAAATCAATCATTAAAAACACAATCCATGTAAACAGATGAAGCCCAGTGTCTTTACGACCTGATATGAACATTATATTTGATTAGTTAAGGTTCGTAAACTGAAAAATCAACAAGTGTGCAGCACATTCAAGCCAAAGCAGAGTTCAAACTAAAACAATCGTATATAAAGACACATCAGATTAGGTGATGGAGGAAGCGTAGGCTGGTATTTTGTGGTCTCGTGTGTGTGTGTGTGTGTGTGTCTTACTGATGGCCAGGATAAGATCCCGTCTCTGCACGAAGCCGATGAGTCTCTCAGATTCCCTCGAGACGACCACAGGAAAGCCGTTGTAGTCGGTCTCCTTGATGAGCGTCTCCACGTCCTCCACGGTGGTGCTGTCCTGCGTGAGCACCGACAGCGGAGGCTCGTTTCGGCGCGGGCGCATCACGTCGGTGGCCAGCGTGCGGTGCGTGAACTCGTCCTGGTCCAGGTACGGGTAGCCGTTGAGCTGGATGTGAGCCTCATAAATGCCCTCCTTACCGAAAGCGTCGGCCACCCACTTACTGGTGACGGCGGCCGCCATCAGAGGAACGATGTACTCCAGACCGCCGGTCAGCTCGAACATGATGACCACCAGAGAGACCGTCATACGCGTCACGCCGCCTGGACAACAGACAAACACTTCACTTCTGCACTTCCACGGCTCGTGATCTACGCTACCGGTCTCGTCTGCTCACAATGCTCCATTTATTTGATCAAAAATACAGTAAAAAACGAACAAGATTAAAATAGCTGTTTTCTATATGAAAGTGTAATTTATTCCTGTGATCAAAGCTGAATTTTCAGCATCATTACTCCAGTCTTCAGTGTCACATGATCCTTCAGAAATCACTCTAATATGATGATTTGATGATAAAGAAACACTTCTGATTATTATCAGTGTTGAAAACAGCTTCATATCTTTGTGGAAACTGTGAGGATTTTTTGATTAATGGAAATGTTCAAAAGAACAGCATTTATTTGAAACAGAAATCTTTTGTAAGATAAATGTCTTTTAAACACTTTGTGTCTTTGCTGAATAAAGGCATTAACTCCTCCTTTTTTTTTTTTATCTTAACCCAAAATTTTAAATGGAAGTGTATCAAGGTTTCCACAAAAATATGACGCAGCTGTTAAACGGTTTTCAACATTGATAATAATCATAAATGTTTCTAAATCATCATATTAGAGTGATTTCTGAAAGATCATGTGACTCTGAAGACTGGAGTAATGATGCTGGAAATCCAGCTTTGATCACAGGAATAAATTACATTTCACTGTATATTCACATAGAAAACTGTGATTTTAAATTGCAATAATATTTTTAAAGCAGAAGAGACTTCTTACAAAGACATTACAAACACTTTTGACCAATAGTGTAAATCAGCAAAACTTTCACTCATAAACCACCTCTTGATCTGAAGAAATCGTTATGTAATGTCTTACCTAAACATGCAGCGGCGCCGACCATGGCGTATAAACCCGGCGTCACACAATCAGCGCCCGGGCGGCACCAGTTCTTAAATATGATCCAGTCATGATGATGGTACGCCATCTGCTCCACTGCAATGCCCACGATACGCCCAGCGATGGCACCCACCGCCATACTGGGAATGAACAGACCCGAGGGGATCTGAGGGGGAACATCAGGTGACGAGGACGACATTAGTGCTGCTCCGTTATGGCCAAAATCATGACTATTTTGGTAAATATTTAACATGACTCATTGACTTTGGAAAAATCATGCATCTATTGAACTTTAAAGGAGCATTGTAACTTTTGGCCCTCTAACGGTTCAAAAACTGCATGCATTTTGCAGAAGAACACTGTTTGGTTGTGCTTCGGGTCTGCGTGTCGATGAATATGATTCTTTTTCATAACTAAAAGTGGGAGAGAGAGGAATTATCATAATGCTCATAAAACATCAGAGATATAACCAGTTTAGATGAAAGGATCTCAAGCTGATTAGCTGAAGACGTTACTGTAGTTTTACCCATTAATAGACACGATACTTCAATGTATTTGTCATTGAATCGGTCATTCAAGAGATTTGTTCAAAAACACTGATTCATCCAGTATTGAAACATGTAAAGTATTTATGAGTGAGTCATTGAATTATTTATGCAAGAGATGTTCAAAAACGCTGATTCATCCAGTATTGAAACGTGAAGTATTTTATGAGTGAGTCACTGAATCATTCATTCAAGAGATTCATCCAGTATTGAAACATGTTAAGTATTTATGAGTGAGTCATTGAATTATTTATTCAAAAGATTTGTTCAAAAATGCTGATTCATCCAGTATTAAAACATGTTTAGCATTTATGAGTCATTGAATCATTCATTCAAGAGATTTGTTCAAAAACACTGATTCATCCAGTATTGAAAATTGAAGTATTTCATGAGTGAGTCATTGAATCATTCATTCAAGAGATTCATTCAAAAACGCTGATTCATCCAGTATTGAAACATGTTAAGTATTTATCATAGACTGTAAAAAAATATGGACGTAGTGTCTGTGACGTCACCCGTAGGTTTCTGAAGAGCATTTTTGAAGCCTAAAGTGGGCGGAGCCGTCCGTCGCCATCTTGGCCTTGTGTCACTCCCGGATAACAGAAAATAGGCAAACAGGCGGAGCGTGAGTGGAGCTGAGGAGCCTGGCCTGGCTATCTGAAATCACCTAGCTCGAAGTGATCGAGTTAGCTGATGATGTAAAGCCAATTAAACGTTCCTATTTTTGCCCTTGAAATATTATAATAGTTAAAAGACATGGCTACAAGTGAGACTGTGTATTACTTCGAGAGTGTTTGTGTATGAAGGTGATTTATGTGCATACATGTCCGTCACTCTTTCATGGTCCGTCAGCGCGGCATCGCTCAAGTTCGTAGAGAGCTTATTCAGTCCATTTTAAATTCTGATTTTGGCTGTCTCTCAAATGGGTTAAACCATAGATATATTGCCTTTGAAGTGCAAGTAAATGTGCTAGAAAATCGGCGCTCATTCATGTGCATTTATTGCATGGACGGAGAAAGCGCCGACGCCTGCATGATTTCATCTGACGGTACATAAGCATATTATAATCTATCTGTTCTGTGAGAGCAGAACGAGCGAGCCTTTATTGACGTTTTAAATTTGAAAACCCCAAAAAGCAACGAAATTGTCAGACATCTATTAGTGCATGTTCACAGAGGAAAACAACTGAAATACAGCGCTGGTTGTTCTCTCGAACGATACTCGACGACAACGACAGAATCCAAAGACGTGGGCGAAGTAATGGGTGTATTAAATTGTATGAACTAATCCCGAAAAAAAGCACAAACACTGCAGAGATGGCAAGTTCAGCAGCAACATTTGCTGAGGTGAAGTGACGGCTAGTAACAGCAGACAAACGGCTAGCATTGACAGCGGCAATCCATCTGTCACTCAAGTGGCCACTGGCCACACCCTTAAATTTAAATATTAATCAACTAAACGGACGAGTTATAAAATAATTCACCCCCCTCACAGTTGTTATGAAGGGCAAAATTAGCTGTATAGACCAAAGCCACATAGAGATCCAGGCTGTAAACATATTTTTTTCTGCTGTAAAGTTGGTAATTTTAACATGAGGGAGATACAGATTTGACTCACTTCTGCAGCCAGGCCAAGCAGCCAGTTAATGAATTGCAGTTTAACTCACTTCCGTGTTGGTTTCAAGAGAGAGACGGGGAGGTTGCCGCTTGGTATTTATGAGTGAGTCATTTAATTATTTATTCAAGAGATTTGTTCAAAAACGCTGATTCCTCTAGTATGAGTAAGTGATTGAATCAATCAATCAAACCAATTTCTTTTAAAAATTCATTCTAATTAATTAAACATTTTAAAGTAGACTGCTTAATATTTTGTCCGAACCTCTGGTAATTTACATGTTATTTTATTTAGTTGTCTGTTCAGAATCGTAATCTCTATTTGAAACAAAACGAAAACGTGATTCTCAGTTTTATTTATGTATTACGCATGTAAATGTATTATTGTTTATATATCATGCAGCTCTAATATCATATAAATAACACCACTGCCTTTGAGGCGTGAGAAAGCCATCACGCTCACCTTCATGCCGAATGTGAAGATGGTGATGACGATCTTGAAGACGAGCGCGAGCGTGAGCTGCCAGAGGGCGCTGTAGACCCCGGGCCCGGCGGGTCTGTCCGGGATGTCGTCCACGGGA